>NW_026606569.1:2512500-2670000 GCF_029890125.1 Rhinichthys klamathensis goyatoka | reverse complement strand
CATCTTTTTGGTGCGGTGTCATCTCCAAGCATTGCAAATTTTGCTTTAAAGCAAACAGGAATCGATAATTCTGAACGGTACAGCTCACAAGTAATTGACACAATTAATCATAGTTTTTACGTTGATGATTGTCTCAAGTCTGTGGCTTCTGAGAAAGAAGCTATCAAGCTCATTGAAGTCCTCAGGGAAGCCTAGGAGGATTTACTTTACGTAAATGGGTGAGCAATAGCTCTGAAGTCCTTGAGACCATTCCAGAAAGTTACAGAGCCCCTCTTGTGAAACAGCTGGACTTGGACCGAGAAAAATCCCCTCTTGAAAGGGCACTCGGAATCCAGTGGAATATCCAAAAGGACGTCTTTACCTTCCGGGTAACCATTAAGAACAGAACTCCCACTAGACAAACAATCCTTTCTATAGTTAATTACATATACGACCCACTAGGTTTCATTTCCCCTTTTGTTCTCAAGGCCAAGCAAATTCTGCAAAGACTCTGCCATGAGAAATATGGCTGGGATGAAATAATCCCAGATGGAATTATGAGGCCATGGCAAAGATGGCTCACAGAGTTAGACCAGCTGAGCAGATTTGAAGTGGACATGTGCGTGAAGCCCGAGAACTTTGGTGTTGTAAAAACTGCTGAACTACACCATTTTTGTGATGCAAGCGAGCTAGGATATGGGACAGTAAGTTACCTCAAACTTACAAATAGTGTCAAAAATGTTCATGTCACATTTGTACTGGGAAAAGCCAGAGTAGTCCCACTCAAACGGATAACGATTCCGAGACTTGAGCTTGCAGCCGCAACCCTTGCTGTGAAGGTGGACAGAATGTTGCAAAAGGAACTTCATATGGAACTGGAAGATTCCACCTTCTGGACCGACAGTACGGTGGTACTGAAGTACATCCATAATCAGACAAAACGATTTCATACTTATGTCGCAAATAGAATTGCAGTGATACATAACCTCTCGCAAGTACATCAGTGGAGGTATGTATGTTCTGGAGACAACCCGGCAGATGACAGCTCACGTGGCTTACAGATAGAATCCCTCCTGAATTCCACAAGATGGCTGAACGGTCCTCACTTCCTGTCAAAGGAGAAATCTGAATGGCCTGAAGTGCCAGAAGATCTCAGATATATCCCATCAAACGATATGGAAGTAAAAAGAGAACTCTCTAGTAACTACTTGAACCTCCAGAACAACGCGGTTACAAGAATAATTGAGTATTATTCTTCATGGAGGAAACTATTGAGAGCTATTGCATGGTGGCTAAGGCTCAAAGGACTCTTGATGCTTCAGAAAGACAAAGGTCTTACAATAGATTCACAATGCAAAATGAATCAAAAAGGATTAACTCCTGAGGATTTGGACGAAGCTGAGAAGTCTGTCATTCGCTGTGAACAACAGCGCTACTTCGACTCAGAGATAACACTCTTGAGAGAAAACAAACTCATCAAATCAAATAGCTCCATATACAAACTGGATCCAATCATTGATGAGGGCATTTTGAGGATTGGAGGAAGACTAAGTAAAGCAGCCATGCCGGTGAGTCTAAAGAACCCAATTATTCTACCCAAAGACTCGCATATATCCAAACTGATCCTGCGTGACAAACATCAAAAAGTCGGACACTCAGGAAGAAATCACATGCTTTCGAGACTGGGTCAGATGTTCTGGATACCATCGGCAAATTCATCTGCAAGAAAGATAATAAAGTCTTGTGTCTTTTGCAGACGAATGCAAGCTAAAGTTGGAGAACAAAAAATGGCTGACCTACCCGATGAACGTGTCGCGCCTGATCTTCCACCTTTCTCACACGTGGGTATTGACTACTTTGGACCAATTGAAGTCAAACGAGGTCGTTCTCATGTAAAAAGATGGGGAGTGATATTTACCTGCCTGGTGAGCCGAGCAATACACCTCGAAGTGGCAAGCACATTAGACACGAACTCTTGCATCAATGCTATACGACGGTTTTTATGTCGGAGGGGACCAGTCCTGACCATCAGGACCGATCGTGGCACCAATTTTGTGTGTGCCCAGAAGGAATTAGAGGCCACCTTGAACCAAATGGACCATCACAAAATTCAAGAGACTTTGCTGAGCAATCATGTCAAGTGGACCTTTAATCCACCATTTGCAGCCCACTTCGGAGGAGTGTGGGAGAGATTAATCAAACTAGTTAAGAAAATACTGCTTTCTGTCCTGAAACAACAGACACTGGACGATGATCTGTTACAAACAGCTTTGTGTGAAGTTGAGTGTATTCTCAATGACAGGCCTATCACAACTGTATCAGGTGACCCAAATGATCTTGAACCCCTAACACCAAATCACCTTCTGCAGTTGAAATCCAAACCCCCCTTGCCACCTGGACTCTTCAATAGGGATGACTTGTACGCTAGTAAGCGATGGAAACAGGTGCAAGACCTTGCAGACCTTTTCTGGCAACGATGGACAACTGAATATCTTTCATTGATGCAGCAACGACAAAAGTGGAACAATCCCAAGAGAAACTTCCAGGTAGATGACATAGTAGTCATAGTAGACCACACAGCACCAAGGAACTCGTGGCCCTTAGGTCGTGTGATGAAGACCCTGCCGGGGCCCAAAGGTCTTGTCCGCAGTGTCTTGGTGAGGACTAAAACCACTGTTCTACAAAGACCCATCACCAAACTTTGTTTGCTTCTGGAAGCTGACAAGTCAGTAGAGCTGTCACGATATCTACTTTTTGTTGTGCGATATATTGCACCAAAATTAATTGCGATAAACGATATTATTGTAATTTTCAGACCATTTTATGCCACTGATTACATAATGACAATATAATAGCATAATAATGCAAATACACTGTTTCAAAGAACATTTTATTCTTAATCTATTCAATATTTAGACATTGTGAAATGTGAAAAAATATATCCCAAATAAATAAAACAAGTAAATAAATACACTTTCGTTAACAAAAAAGTGCAAGGTATAAAGAACTAGATCAAAACAAAGTAATATGTCAATTTAAACTTTTAAAGTGTCTCACACAAAGGCACAGATGCATCAACAGGACATTTCTGCTGTCAGATTCGTTTTTTAATTGTTAGGCAGATTCCGAGAAAGGAACACCAACATGTTTACCTTGTGGGGCTTAAAGGAGAACTCCGGTCAATTTTAACATTGAGCTCATTTTTTTGGTAAATTTGGAGTGCTGTCAGTACAGAGAACAACGACAAAAATCGGTGTTTCCTACACCGTGTTATCCTCTTTTTAAAATGTGCACACTGTTGACTTAAACGGGGCTAGTTTTAAACCTGTTAACATCCTTGATGTGTCATTTTAAGTGAACAGCCATGTGAGTGATGTTATTCATAGTGAACACGGTGAAAGATATGAATAAAGATGTGAAAGATATGAATAAAAATGATGTTTATTCAGCCAGCTCACATACCCGTATTTACTTCCTGTTTTCGGTCGAAGTCCACAGTAGTCGATTGTCGAGTTCGCGCGCGCGATCATTGGTAACTAAGATAACTAATGATCGCGCCCGCGAACTCGACAATTGACTACTGTGGACTTCGACCGAAAAAAGGAAGTAAATACAGGTATGTGAGCTGGCTGAATAAACATCATTTTTATTCATATCTTTCACATCTAACGTTACTGCAGTCAGATTCACCGTGTTCACTCTGAATAAAATCACTCACATGGCTCAATTCCATGTTGGACTCGTTATTCCTAACTGGCTCGCTGTAGATGTCGCAGAACACTTTAAAATGCAGTTGGTTCACGCCTTCTCTTTACCTGACGGTGTCTCTCTCTCTGTGTGTGTGTGTGTGTGTGTGTGTGTGTGTGGGGACACGCTGCCTGAGCCCCGCCTCCGACACAGAGTGCAGACAAGATGACAGAGGCAGCGCGATCAACTAAAATGTTGGTGACATTCATTGTAATGTAAAAATAAATCTAATTATTATTTTTAATAATAAAACAAATTATCAGTTGCAATATATCGCGGCACCAAAAATGATCGCGCTCATTTCCATATATCGTGCGATAAGTCGATATATTGACTATCGCGACAGCTCTACAAGTCAGCCTGAGCGATTCTGACAAAACAATGTCAGATTTCTACAGTCTTATGTGCACGCTTTCATTTATCCTGACAAACCTACATATATCATTACGTGCTCACACACCAGTACATATCTTTGTCACAATGAGGAGTCGTAGATCCAAATGCAAGTAAAACAGTTTATTGTGGACACAGCACAGGAGATACTCAAAACACCACGTTTAGCAGGCGGGAGACCTGGAAGACAACACTCCGACTGGAAGACGTCAGACGAGGATGTACACACTCGACAGGAGATACTCAAAACACCACGTTTAACAGGCGGGCGACCTGGAAGGAGTCCGACGGGGAAATCTCCAGTGAAGGTAAACCTATAGTTTACCAACCATCAAGGTCGGTCAGAAATCTTGGAGTAATCTTTGATGATCAGCTGACCTTCACAGACCACATTACAAAGACAGCTCGATCATGCAGGTTTGCTATGCACAACATCAGGAAGATCAGGCCTTTCCTAACTGAGCATGCAACACAACTTCTCGTCCAGGCCCTGGTCATTTCTAGGCTTGATTACTGCAATGCTCTTCTGGCTGGACTTCCATCATGTGCAACTAAACCTCTACAAATGATCCAGAATGCTGCAGCTCGTCTGGTCTTCAACGAGCCCAAAAGGGCCCACGTCACTCCTCTGCTCATCTCTCTGCACTGGCTACCACTCGCTGCTCGCATCAAGTTCAAGGCTTTGACGCTTGCTTACAGATTGACCACAGGTTCAGCTCCCTCCTACTTCCACTCACTACTACAAGTCTACATCCCTACCAGAAGCCTACGATCGGTCAATGAGCGACGGCTCGTGGTACCATCACAGCGGGGCACAAAATCACTTTCCAGAACATTCTCATTCACGGTTCCATGCTGGTGGAATGATCTCCCCACCCTCATCGGGAATGCAGAATCCCTGACAACATTCAAAAGACAACTGAAAACTCATCTCTTCCGGGAGCACTTAACTTAAAAAAAAAAAAAAAAAAAAAAAAAAAAATCCTTTCCTCTAAATCCTCGCTTGCCTGCCTTATGCTACTCCGAGCCATGGCTGAACTTTGTATTTTGAGCACTTCTTGCGTTGCTTTTGCCTCTTCACGATGACTCGCTTGGTTTAGTCCTCAGTTGTAAGTCGCTTTGGATAAAAGCGTCTGCTAAATGACTAAATGTAAATGTAAATGTATAGTCAGGTGAATAGACTCAGGCGATCTCCCAAACCGCTGGATGCGTAGGAAACACAGACAAAACTCCGCACGGAGACTAGGGCACAGGAACTGTGTGAGAGACAAACAAGAGTGACGAACCGACACTAAGCACAGAAAACTCCAGCGATATAAAGGCAGCTAACAAGCCTAATGACAAGCTGCAGCTGAAGGCTGATAAGAACCAGCTGGTGCTAACAACAAACAGGTAGAACACACCCACAAACCCACGCCTACAAAACACACCAACAGAGACACAGAACGAACACCCGGATTGATGCACCGTGACAATCTTTACATACATGGACTTTTCAAATTCGCACCACATATACACTCAAAATCTGCACATACATGGACTTCTCATCTTTCGCACCACATTTACACCCATTGGACTTTTTGTATCCTTCCCTATGGAGTGTGCTTTAGACACATCTATGGTATGAACTTTGGGGGTGATTCATGAGAATTGTTAAAAAAGATAGATGAAGTAAGATATCACAATGTATTAACATTGATGAATGAAATGCAATATGATTAATGTGATAATTGCTATGTAAATTGACATTTGTTTTTGTATACTGTACATATGGCAATACTGTATCTAGTCATATGAGTTCTGACTCCATTAGATATCTTATTTGGTAATTGTTCTGCTTTGGCATTAACAATTAGGGGCCAGGATGTTGGAGCCATATTCAGAATGTGTACTACCATTATTATCATTGAGTAAAGATTAATTTGATTTATTTATTTTGTAATACATAATATTATGCTTTAAATGTACAAGGGAATTCTGTTTAATTTTTAATACTTGTACTAACCGGGTTAAGTACATTTATTGACTCCTCCCCTTTTGACGCGTCACTACGATGCGTGAGTGCAGGTGTTGATAATGAGGTAGGATTGTTTGGCACAGACAGGTTAGAGTTTGGAGAGCAACAGTTTCTTCAATCGCATGAAATGCATGTTACTGATAGTGTTTTCTTGGATGTCAATTTTTGTTTTTTGTTTGGAAAGTAAACCAGAGATTGCGATCAATAAATACGTTTTTTTGTTATGACCGCTTCTCCGTGCGTGCTTAATGGACATGTAGATATGAAGATACTCCTCATCTAACCTCGAGAGGCTAAAAGAATTAAGACATTAGGTATTAGCCTCTACAGGTTATATGTTGTTATTTCGCTGGGAATTAGAAAACTTCCGTCTACAGTCTGCCGTGTACAGTCATTTTTTATTATCGGTGCGCGCCACAATCGACCGAATGATTACGTGGTCTAAATTCCTGTTTTTTTACACTATTGTAACTAGAGTTTTAAAACAATTACACTGCACTTGGATGAATAAATGTATTCGCTTTATTTAATAATATTACCAGTTCCATATTATCTTTCTTAAAAAATAAGACAATGAATGGTTTTATTTTTTTAATTAGACTGCATTCTTGTCAATTTCTAAATGTTTACTTTTTGATTTATGAATTATAACAGACTGATGGGGAAAAAAATTATTACTTTTTAAAAATTGGTTTTATTATTATTGAACAATTTCTTGCTTTTTGTTAGTTTTTATTAGTTGTAATTTTTATATAAACATTTAACTTTTAAAATAAAGGTTTTACAACAACATCACCATCTTCTGTTATGTGGGCCTCCATGTTCATCTATTGTACAGTATATGATATTGGTGGAGGATGGTGGGGGCCCACATCAATATTTTTTCAGGGGGCCCCGAATCCTCTAGCTACGGCCCTGACCCTAGCAACCATTTAGCAAGACCTATATCTCTGCATCAGAACATCGTATAAAGATGGGGGTTGGCTCTTTTGACTCATGCAGGAAAACAGCACCTCCAATATGCTACAAATGCTAGCAGTGAATAGCTACATGCTAAAAGCGATTAGTTACGTGTTAAATCATAACTAGAACATGCTAAGAACTCTATAAAAACAACATGAATAAGCCATGTTTAAGCTCCACAACATCGTACAGACATAGTTGTTGGCTCGTATACAATTATGTACCACACCCTAGCAACCGAGCGGCGAGTTTTGCCACTGCAAGCACCACTTCACATTTTATTCTGGAAATGTAAATTCTAGTTGAATGAACGAAATGACTCGAAAAAAGATTCGTTCATTTTGATGAACGAGTTCGAACAGGAGAGTCACGAACGTGCATCACAGAACAGAGCAAGGCGAGCATTTGTTCTTTTAAGACGTAAACTTTTGTATTTATTTTTGAAATGACCGTTCGTTTCGCTAGATAAGACCCTTATGCATCGTCTGGTGTCGTTTAAAGCCCTTTGAAGCGGCACTGAAACTGTCTTTTGGACCTTGAACCGTTTGGGTCCCATTGAAGTCCATTATATGGAGAAAAATCCTGGAATGTTTTCATCAAAAACATTAATTTCTTTTCAACTGAAGAAAGAAAGACATGGACATCTTGGATTTTTCATACATCAATGGAAGGCTTATTTCTTCAGTGTTCAGCTGATGTATAAATCTAAATTTCAAAAAATTGACCCATGCGACTGGTTTTATGGACCAGGGTCACATTTAGGTTTCACTGAGCTACAAAGAAAGATATGGCTGGCTGGTCTAACATCTGCCAAAAAGATAATTGCGCAAAGATGGCTCCCTCACAATATTCAGTTTCATGATATAGTAATGTTAAAACGTTCAATGGCTAGAATAAATAAAGCTAGAGCCTCCAGCCTTGAGGTATGGAAAGCTGCTGCTGCAGTGAACTGACAGGAAAGCTTCTAGATGGAAGAATTTAATTTGAGGTACAATTTGAACATGTAAACCTCTGATTATCTGTGTGTTTCTCATATTGCTCATATCAGCTGTATCTGTGTTTTGTATTTATGCATCTATTTTTTATATATATTTTATTTTAGGTAATTTGTTTTGATTGCAATTTTACTACAAGGATCAGTAGATTGGACTGCTGGGGGGTTCAGAGGGTCAATTTTTGTTCTGTGTATTGTGAAAAACCTTTGGGTAATCTTATCTATGAAAAATCAATAAATGAATCCCCCCAAAAATAGTTAATTTATTATATAAGCATTTATTAACACACTAAGTAACTATTATTATATGTCTGAATAATAAGATGTATGAATGTACATTTAAATAGTATATTAATCATTTACTTACACTTTCTAAGTAATCTAATGAACCACTGACAACTCTTAAATAACTGGTTTATAAATAATGCAATACTTCATTTAGAAATGATAAATTGAGTATTAATAAAGTATGAAAATACAATTATTAAACACATTATAGATATGCTTTTAAATCAAGAATAAAGCAATTATAGCTGTATTTATAAACTGCTTATTAATGTATATTAATGCTTTATAAATTATGAATTAACTGATTACTAATGCTTAACTAATGATTAATAGCGTGCAGTTATTATAAAGTGTTACCCACTTATAGTATTGTTATTGTTATATGTATTGTAAGTATAGTGAAGTTGTACTTGAGGCATTAAGGGCAGAGGGGAGAAAAGCAGAGCTGTGGGTTTTATATATACACGATGTTGTATCTGCACAAAATGCCAATAAATATATTTTGAAATAAGAAAAGTCGGATATGTGCACATATGTCACACCACTGGACCTCACCTAACACAGTCCCTTCTTCTTAAGTTCCAAAACTATTTTACTGATGAAATTGCAGGGGAGCGCTGACATTACATTTCTGTGCACTTGTATGAGCACTGTGTGTTCTGTTTGTGCGTTTTTATGGGAGAGCGGGATAAGGTGAATACAAATTTATTTTGTAGGAAAATCATGGCAATGGTTTGTGATTAATATCCTGTTTGTTATATTTTCTTTGTCTTTGTGGGTTTTGGTTCTTTTGCTGTTGTAGGCTGTCAACCTCTGAAATAACTGAAATCATTTTGCAAAGTGATATGTTAATCAACTCTTCATGCTCTACATACTTGAGTTTATCCAGTCTGTAGTTTGGATCGTTGAGTTTATCAGAGAGCAGCTTGACTCCTGAATCTCCAGGGTGGTTGTAGCTCAGATCCAGCTCTCTCAGGTGTGACGGGTTTGAACTCAGAGCTGAAGACACATAACCACAGCCTTCCTCTGTCACCATACAGCCAGACAATCTACAAAGACATACAGCAACAGTCCACATGACATTAGTTTGGCAATCAGATGTTACCATCATACACTGACCTTGGTTCCAATTCCTAAAAGAAGAATAAGCCTAAGTTGATTGTAGAGACCATTGGTGGCAATTGTTCTACAATCAACTTACAATGCTTTTAGGAAACTCAGCCCAGTGCAGTTTGTATTTGCAGCTGTTATTTTCTATAGATTCAGTCACAAATGTGTCTGTGGAAATGTACCAGCATAAAAATATTACTTTTCTAAATGTAGTTTAGTCGTCAGACACATTTATACATATTTGGATTATATAAATTGTTACTTGAACATTTATACCTATTTCAGACACTCCCAAAACTGATGAAATTATTAGAGGAATTTGGTTCCATTTCGGGTTATACAATTAATATCAATAAAACTCAAATATTAAAATTTAAATATGACCCACCAGCCTCAATTAAGACCAAGTACAATTGGAAATGGGAGGCTGATTCGATTAAATATTTGGGTGTTTTATTACCTAGGGACTTCTCAAAATTGTACGACATCAATTGTGGCCCATTAAATTCAAAGATAAAATCTGATATACAAAGATGGAATGTTATTCCCTTCTTAAGTTTAAGTTCCCGGATAGAGTCAATCAGAATGAATATTCTTCCATGGATGTTATACCTTTTTCAATGTCTGCCAGTCAAAATACCACCTAAGCAGTTCTTAGAATGGGACAGATTAATAGCAAGGTATTTGTGGCAAGGGAAAAGGGCCAGAATTAAATTTAAGACACTGCAACTAAGAAAAGAGAAGGGTGGAATGGGCCTTCCTTGCCTACAGGATTACTACCATGCAGCCCAACTGAGACCTTTAGACCGTGTGTCTACCAAAGCATTTTTTCACGCAGCTGGCGTATATTTCCAATTGTTTTCAATGGGAGCGCCATGTTTTTTAAACGCCATGAGCGTAACGAGGCGCTGAGCGTTTTTTTTTCACGCTGAAGCGCTGAGCGCGCGGCGTTTTTACTGGTCGCCGAGAGTTGAAAAATGTTCAACTTTGGGTAAAACGGCGAACATCGCGGCGTAATACCTTCCGCAAGTGTGCTGACCCGTGTCCTAGATATTTGACACCGGAAGATTCACACGATCTGTGCGTGTTTTGCCTGGGGGAAGAGCATGCGCGGGAAGCTCTCGAGGGAGCTTTCTGCGCGAACTGTGAGAGGTTTACGATCAAAACTCTCCGCTCTCGTCTGTCCCACTTCTCGAGGGAAGTGGGCGCGGCATCTGAACCCCGCGGTTCCGGTCCCGCTCGGGCTGAGGCTCAGCGGCGGTTGAGCTCGTGGGGTTCTCAGATGGAGCTGGCAGATCATCTGGAGAGGGGTGTTAACCTCTCGGATGATCTGCCAGCTGATGAGGGTGAGTTACAGGTCGATGTTGAGGAAGTTCTTTCTCTCTCTGATGGATCTGTAACTGGTTCTCTTCGGGCCGGGCAGGAGGTGGGTGTTGATGATGTTAGTTTGGTTGAGACCGAACCATCTCAGCCCTCCTGCCCAGTGTACGCTGAGCTGGTGGATGTTATGGGGCGCGCAACCGACAGATTGCAGCTGCAGTGGAGGCGCGTCCGGGAGGAACCTGTTCGTGGTATTTTGGACGATCGGTTCCTCCCCACCCGTAAGCCACCGGCTCGGACGAGCCTTCCATTCCTTCCCGATCTCCACTCTGAGATCGAGAAGGCATGGAAGAACCCGTTCTCCGCGCGTCTCTATCTACATCAGCGAGCTAGTTTCGCTGCTGTGGAGGGAGCCGCGGAGCACGGGTATGTGTCGATGCCGCCAGTGGACGAGACGTTGGCTAACTATCTCGCCTCTGGTCGGTCGTCTTCACTAGAAGCTCCGACCCTGCCATCCAAGCCGCTCAGGACAACTTCGCGCTTGAATGGCAGAGCGTACACGGCAGCAGGTCAGGCGGGTGCGGTTCTGCACACCCTCGCGGTCCTTCAGGCCTACCAAGCCGACCTGCTGCGGGACCTCGATCAGGGGGCCGGCCTGTCCCCTGACGCGGTCGCGGAGCTGCGCCGCACCACGGATTTGACTCTCCGGGCCACCAAGCAGTCTGCGGTTTCCATCGGTCGTGCGATGGCTGCTATGGTGGCCACGGAGAGGCATCTGTGGCTCAACCAGGCTGACATCGGGGAGAAAGAAAAAACTTTTCTCCTCGATTCACCGGTTTCGCCTTCCGAGCTTTTCGGACCTTCTGTCGAGACAGTGGTCGATAAGTTCAGGGAGGTGAGGGCGCGCTCTGCGGCGTTTAAGAGCTGCATACCGCGGAGGTCCTCGGCCCAGCCCAGGCAGGCGGGAGGGCCTGGTCCGTCGTGGTCTGAGGATCACAGACGGACCCAGAAGGCCAGTGTCGCTTCCCGTGCACCCCCTCCTCCTAGTAGGGGGAGCAGGGCGCGCAGGAGGCGTAACTCCCGCGGGAGGCAGGATCTCAGGGAGGTGATCCAGAGTAAGCGTTCTCAGACTGAACGTTAGACATCACCTTCCTGGATCTTGTCTCCTAACCACCATCGCTCCCAGGCTCCTCCTACATCAGGCCTGGGGCGGGGCCCATGATGAGTTCAAGAATTCTCTGATGGCCCGCTTCAGCTTGGTTGTTAGGAGCGCCTTCCCTTGGCTTGTGAAACAGTAGAATTCAGGTTTCTGAGTTCCTGTGTCCTGGTGTGCTTCATTTCGCACGTTGCAGGTTTTATGTTGAGTGAAAATGTTTTTTCTGCGCAAATAACATTTTTCTCTTCTTTTTCAGAACTCGTCTCCTGTACAGAGCCGGGGACATGTTGGTAAGCAAAGGTAATGTATTGTAAGGTGAGCTGAGCTCCCACATGTTGTGGTCGCCAGGTTACAGGCCTCACCAGGCCTTCCAGGCTATGAGCTTCCATATGTCAGGTCACAGGCCTTATCCAGCCTTCCTGAATATGAGCTCCCACATACTGTGGTTATTAGGTTTTTTTTATTTTTTTTTTATTTTTTATTTATCGGGGACAACACACAAAATACATTAATCTTGCGAAAAGATGTTTTGTGCCAGAGTTAGCCGAAGCTAATTTTCATCCGCAGTCCCCGGGCAGGTGCACACAATTTTTAAAACATTACATTACAAAACCACTATCAATAGTAAAAATAATGACAAATAGGCTACACATAATATTAGTCAACGAAAATCATATAAAAACAAACAGATGTTCAAAATGAGAGAACATATTCAAAAGACAATCTCTACCCATAATATACATTAAATGTGCTGATGCTGACACAGCTGGTTCTCAAGGATGTATTTCTTTAAGTGTTGAGAAAAATGGTTCAGATCTATAGACATCTTTAAACTGTTGGGGAGTTGATTCCATTGTTTAATGATTTTAAATGAATAAGCTGTCTGTGCAAAGGCGGAGGATCTTTTCGGGATGGCAAGATTTCTGTGAACAGTGGATCGGGATGTTCGGTTCGTTTGTTCCGAATAAAGTTTTATGAATTTTTTCATCGAGGGAGGAGCTAGATTATTAATAATTTTAAAAACAGTTCTCAAATTTGTAAATTGAATTAGGGAATCAAAACTTAATACTTTGTATTTACGTAAAATAGTGCAATGATGATAGCGAGGGGCTTTTCTGTCAAGCACCTTTAACGCCTGATTATAGACTGATCTGAGCGGTTTAAGTGTAGTCTCGTTGGCCTGAGACCAACAGGACAAACAATAGGTGATGTGTGAAGAAATCATGGCATTAAAATACATGAAAGATGCCTCAATTGTCAAACTATTCCTAATATGCTTAAAAATAGAAATATTATATTTAATGGAGTTAGACAGTTTTTTAGTATGTTTTTTAAAACTTAACGTTTGATCTAGATGGACACCTAGATATTTAGTCTCTGTCACGATAGTAATTTTTTGCCCATTGAAATAGATGTTAGGCATATCTTTTACTTTGTTTGACTTAACGAAGAACATTCCAACAGTTTTTTTAGTATTTAATGTTAAGCAAGAAGTTTTTAGCCAATTACTTATTTTGTCCATAGCTGAGGACAATTTAGTGGCTACTTGCTCCATATCCCTCCCATGTGTGTAGATGACAGCATCATCTGCATACATGATGATGTCTACGCCCTTGCACACAGCCGGGAGATCATTTATGTAAATACTGAACAACAAGGGTCCCAGAATTGATCCTTGCGGGACCCCTGTTGTGCTGGGCTTCAGAGTGGACAATACATTTTTTACCCTCACACATTGCATCCGATTTGCAAGATATGATTGTATCCAATGCAATGTCTCTATAGACAGATTATACTTAGAACTCTTAGACAGGAGGACACTGTGGTTCACCGTGTCAAATGCCTTTCGTAAGTCCAAAAACACGGCACCCACCGTGCCCCCTCCGTCCAAGCTGACCTTTATATTCTCCATCAGATAGCAGCAGGCTGCGTCGGTGGAATGATTACGTCTAAAGCCGAACTGCATTGGGTGTAACAAATTATTACGGTCGAAATGATCGGTTAGCTGCTCTAAAATGGCTTTCTCGAGAATTTTAGATACTACAGGCATTATGCTAATAGGCCTGTAGTTGCTCATTTCATTTTTACATCCAGATTTGTATATTGGGATTATAACTGCAGTTTTAAAGACACTGGGAAAGATACTCTCATCAATAGATTTATTCACGATATATGTTATAACTGGTGTTAAAATCTCCCTATGTTTTTTAATGAAAGAGCTATCAATTCCCCAAAAGTCTTTTGCTTTTGAATTTGATAAGGATTGTATTATTTTATCTGTTTTAGAGCCATCAATGCTTTTAAAACATAAAGCTTCATGATCGTTAACAGGTGGCTGAGGCAATAAACTAAAATGAAACAATCCAGAGGCATGTTGAATAATTTCATTCACTGAGTCAATAAAATAATCATTAAAATGGTTTGAAACTGTTAGTCCATCCTTGTGGTTTTTATCATTTATTTTCAGCTCTATTATTCCATTCTTAGTTTGCGCCTTTCCAGTTAATTTATCTATAGCTCGCCAACATTCTTTAGAATTGCCCTTAGCTTGTTTAATTATATTCAGATAAAACATTGCTTTTGCTTGTCTTAGCTGTTGAGTGACTTTATTTCGAAGTCCCTTATAGATCAGGCGATCAGTTATAAGACCCGTTTTATATGACTTTCTTAATGCTGAATCTCGAGTTCTCATTAATTTCCATAGATTATCATTTAACCACGGTAACGGAATTTTGCCTTTAGGTTTTACCTTTTTTTCTTTAGAATACTTAAGAACAAGCTGTTGGAACATCTTTATCAACTCACTAGAGGCTGTATTACTATCTTTATCATTTATCATTTCAAACCAGTTTATCTTTCTGATTTCATTATCAAACCTCTCAATATCTTTCCTGGGGATACAAAGTACAGAATCAAAATCAACCTTATTTAAATTTCGGTATCGCATTTTTGACAATTTCCTTGAAACTAGTGTTAAATTATGATCCGAAAGACCTGTTATCAAATTATAAACTTTACCAATACGGTCAGCTTTGTTAGTAAAAACTAGATCGATAAGTGTTTGAGATGTTTTAGTAATCCGAGTTGCTTTTTTATAATTTGTGTAAAATTAAATTTTTGAGTAATCTCTTTTAGTTTTTTCCTCCCATTTTTATCGATCCAATTTATCTTAAAATCTCCCATAAGAAGTATTTCTTTCGCATCACACTTTTTAAGAATGTCCGTTAGGTGATTAAAAAATAAATTATTTGATGCCGGAGGCCTATACAAAGCAAGAACAGCAAATGACATTTTCCGGAGACAGCTTAATTTTTATCCCCACACATTCCAAAACATCGCCCACTGATTCCATGTGTACACATTGATAACTGTCCTTAACATATATCATTACTCCGCCCCCTTTGCCATGACCACGGTCACGCCTGTAAATGTTATAGCCTGGAATATGAACAACGGTATTTGAAATGGTGGATTTTAGCCAAGTCTCCGAGAGACACAAAAAGTCAAGGTTGGACTGTGTTAGCAACTGTTCCAGTTGTTCAATTTTCGATACAGCGCTTCTTATGTTGAGGTGTCCCCCAAATACACCTTTGGGTTTGACTTTTGGGTCCCAGAGTACTTTGGCGTGGTTAACAGTCTGAAATAGTCTGTATCTCTGTTGTTTAGTGTCAGCGTTTGAGTGACACGGTATGGATAGATGAGACGAATACCCCAAATCACATGCCGTTCCAGCTTTCTCCACAGTGGCATTTTGTTTGTTTACCTCGGAATCCGGACAAGATTTTTCTGTGCATGGTGTCTGTGCTAAAGCACCTGACAAGTTCTTTTTACACAATGTCTCAATACCATCTGGGGACAGTGTTGACGGCATGCAACTTTGTCCATTTGTTTGTGTGTGCTCGTCAGAGTAACTCACTTCGAACGTGACTGCAGGTCCACACATGGGCAAAACGCCGTTTACTCCCGTTAGTTCTTCCACGCCACCAGTCCCGGGGTTTGTATGTAGGCCTATATCCCCACCTGTGATCGTGACTACAAATCCACTCAAGGGTAAGACGCCATTTACACCCGGTTGTTCTCCCCCACCTCCGACAGGACCGGGGTTTAGATGTATATCCCCACACAATAAAAGTAAAATGCATAGCATGGTTGAAACAGCTGATCCCCGGCCCCAAACAGGCCCCACCCGGCCTTCCTGATATGAGCTCCCACATACTGTGGTCGTCAGGTTACAGGCCTCACCGGCCTTCCTGGTTATGAGCTCCCACATGCTGGGTTTCAGGTTACAGGCCTTACTAGGCCTTCCTGAATATGAGCTCCCACACACGGTGGTCGCCAGGTTACAGGCCTCGCCAGGCCTTCCTGGTTATGAGCTCCCACATACTGTGGTCGCCAGGTTACAGGCCTCACCCGGCCTTCCTGATAAGAGCTCCCACATACTGTGGTAGCCAGGTTACAGGCCTCACCCGGCCTTCCTGGTTATGAGCTCCCAAATACTGGGTTTCAGGTTATAGGCCTTACCAGCCTTCCTGATGAGAGCTCCCACATACTGTGGTCGCCAGGTTACAGGCCTCACCCGGCCTTCCTGGTTATGAGCTCCCAAATACTGGGTTTCAGGTTACAGGCCTCACCCGGCCTTCCTGATATGAGCTCCCACCTACTGTGCTCGCCAGGTTACAGGCCTCACCCGGCCTTCCTGGTTATGAGCTCCCACATGCTGTGGTTGTCAGGTGTCAGGCCTCACCGGCCTTCCTGATATGAGCTCCCATATACTGGGTATCAGGTTACAGGCCTCACCGGTCTTCCTGATATGAGCTCCCACATACTGTGGTCGCCAGGTTACAGGCCTCGCCCGGCCTTCCTGGTTATGAGCTCCCACATGCTGTGGTCGCCAGGTTACAGGCCTCACCCGGCCTGCCTGATAAGAGCTCCCACATACTGTGGTAGCCAGGTTACAGGCCTCACCGGCCTTCCTGGTTATGAGCTCCCACATTCAGTGGTCACCAGGCTTCAGGCCTCCTCGGCCTTCCTGGTTATGAGTTGTCACATGTCAGGTTTCAGGCCTCACTAGGCCTTCCTGAATGTGAACTCCCACTCACTGTGGTCGCTAGGGTGTGGTTGTGAGCTTTCACCTTCCAGGTTGTAGGCCTCATTAGGCCTTCCTGAATGTGAGCTCCCACACATTTTTCTATTAGGTTACAGGCCTCATCTGGCCTTCCTGATTAAGTTAAAACCATACTTATGGTAAGTCACACGACGGAACGTCTTGTGTACTTTCTAAAATCCATTTTTATGGTAAGGGTCATGCGCTGTATGCTTCGGTCCCTTCCTATTTGGCCCAGACCCAGGTCTTTCACCACGGGTCCCACTCTAGATGCGTCCTGTCGTCAAAGTTTGCTACGACAGACGCCTTTTTCTGATCCAGGCCTTCCTGGATTCGGAATTACTAAGTACACGCACTTTTGTTTCATGTACTTTCTAAAATCCATATTTATGGCCTTTCTGAAAGTAGCCCCCACACGGTGTGGTTGTCAGGTTACAGGCCTTGTCAGGCCTACCTGATATGAGCTCCTTCCTTCTATGGTTGTCAGGTTACAGGCCTCGCCGGCCTTCCTGGTTTTGAGTTCCCACATTTAGTGGTCACCAGGCTTCAGGCCCCCTCGGCCTTCCTGGTTATGAGTTGTCACATGTCAGATTTCAGGCCTCACCAGGCCTTCCTGAATGTGAACTCCCACTCACTGTGGTCGCTAGGGTGTGGTTGTGAGCTTTCACATGTCAGGTTGCAGGCCTCATCAGGCCTTCCTGAATGTGAGCTCCCACACACTTTGACTATCAGGTTATAGGCCTTATCTGGCCTTCCTGGTCATGTCAAAACCATACTTATGGTAAGTCACATGATGGAACATCTTGTGTACTTTCTAAAATCCATTTTTATGGTAAGGGTCATGCGCTGTACGCTTCAGTCCCTTTCTATGTGGCCCAGACCCAAGTCTTTCACCTCGGGTCCCACTCTAGATGCGTCCTGTCGTCAAAGTATGCTACGACAGACGCCTTTCTGGCTAACTTCTTCATTCTGATCCAGGCCTTTTCTGGATTCGGAATGGCTAAGTACATGCACTTTTGTTTCATGTACTTTCTAATGTAGCCCCCACGTGGTGTGGTTGTCAGGTTATAGGCCTTATCAGGCCTTCCTGGTTATGAGCTCCCATATTCTGGGTATCAGGTTACAGGCTTATCCGGCCTTCCTGATATGAGCTCCCACATACTGTGGTTGTCAGGTGTCAGGCCACACCGGCCTTCCTGATATGAGTTCCCATATACTGGGTATCAGGTTATAGGCCTCACCGGCCTTCCTGATATGAGCTCCCACATACTGTGGTCGCCAGGTTACAGGCCTCACCCGGCCTTCCTGGTTATGAGCTCCCACATGTTGTGGTCGCCAGGTTACAGGCCTCACCGGCCTTTCCTGATGTGAGCTCTCAGGTACTGGAGCTCCCCACATAGAGGGTAATCAGGTCTTTGGCCTCAGCAGACCTTCCTGGTTTTTGATCCCTCTCTTACAGTACTTCCTCAGTGTTCAGGAGGAGCACTGGGTAGACCCATGGATTGAGTGGACGACTTCCGTCTTTTCTTGAGGTTGAGTTACACTCTCCGGGTAATCCCGTCTCTGTGATCCGGAACTGAATGATTTCTGCCAGCTTTGCAGGCCTTCAGTTTTGGATGCCTTTTCCAAGGCAGTTTCCAGAGGCTCTGTCTCGGACAGACAGGCAATGGCCAGACTGTGCGTCTTAGTATAGATCACCAGGCCAGCCTGGTGGCATGTCAGGAGGCATGCTCTCCTGAATAGTGACTGGCTGGGAATCCCTTGAGTCCCCTAGCCACACTCCCTAGAAGGGACCCCTTCTATTAGGAAGTTGTGGTCCTAAGCCTTTGAGCTGGCCCAGATATACCTCCCATGAACTATGTTCTGGCAGTTTCTCGGTTCATTAGCTTGGGCTATGACCGGTAGGGAGTGCTGTCACTGACAGCCCAACGTGACCTAGGGTGAGTGGTTTTAGTGTCCTTTGTATTACTGGTTCTGACAGTTGTCACTGCCATTGGGCATGCACTCCCCTCAGTATGGCGGCGTGGGTATTTCGTTCCCCATAACGTCGATGACGTATTGTTGAGTTCCCTTCGAAAGGGAACGTCTCAGGTTACGACTGTAACCTATGTTCCCTGAGAACAGAGAACGAGACAATACGTCTCCCTGCCATACCTCGGGGCCTGCCTGCAACAGTCCGTTCAGACGATAGGATGTTGTCACGGTTTCAAGGCGCCCTTTTTATACATCCAGATTGACGCGCTCATCATTCGAGCTGATGATGCACGGGCTGTCGCCGGTCAACATGATTGCTGTGAGTTGATATTTGATTTCAGACACCTGTCACGCCTGAGGCGTTCCCCCATAACGTCGATGACGTATTGTCTCGTTCCCTGTTCTCAGGGAACATAGGTTACAGTCGTAACCTGAGACGTTTTTTATCATTGATGTTCCATGTTTCATACCCTAGATTGCCCAAATATACAGTTTCACATTTAATGGAATGTTTACATTAAATACATTGTTTATATGTTTGTGGATCTCTTCCCAGTAAGGTCTTATTTTCTGGCAGTCCCAAAAAATATGGAAGTGGTTGGCTCAATTAGATCCACAAAGTCTCCAACAGGCATCTCCGGTGTTTTGAACCCCTACAGAAAGATTATGGACTGGGAAAAGATGATTTTTTTAGGTACATGCAAGTAAGGCATCACTTTAATGAAAATCTTAAAGGGCTGTTAGGAACAAGTGGAACAGGATTCCTAGAAGTATTTTTTATCAATAACCAAACCCAGACCAAGCAATGAAAATTATCTCCAAACTATACAATGCTATACAATTATCTAAACAAGAAAATACAGAATACATAAAGAAGAAATGGGAAAGGGAAGTAAAAGTGATGATCACACGGGAGAGCTGGGGGAAAATATGCCAGTTACAATGGTTATCAACCGGGTCAAACACATGGCGGGAATTTTGCTGGAAAACCATTGCAAGATTTTTTATCACACCCATTCAGAAACGATACCAGGGCACCGGAGATGCCTGTTGGAGACTTTGTGGATCTAATGGAGCCAACCACTTCCATATTTTTTGGGACTGCCAGAAAATAAGACCTTACTGGGAAGAGATCCACAAACATATAAACAATGTAGTTAATGTAAACATTCCATTTAAGGCGAGACACGGCAGGCAAAAACATAGTTTTTTTTTCATTAGTCAATTTTGAGATTTTGGGATATTTGTCTTCAATAGCATGTCTTCTTTCAGACTTGTGGTAAAAAAAAGTCAGAAATACACATTTAGGTCTTTATTTTACAACACTTTGTCTGTTTGCGTCTGTAGATTTCTCATAAATTCTTCAAAAGTTGTCGTTAAGGATCAACAGGCTGCTCCGCGATCTGCACCCTGTCATCACATACACCGTTAGAAAGCTCTCTCTCTCTCCTGCACAATGCTGTCGGATCCAAATATGGTCATTTCCTTTTGATCAGCAACCAGTCGTGAATATAAAAGGGGGGATTTAACTCTAAATGCGCGATCTCATTGGCTGATGCTAAATCTTTAAAGCCCGTTTTCTCAAAATGACTTTTCTCTCATACTCTAAGTCTGAAATCTCCACTTCAGTAGCACCTGTATACACCAAACTTTCCAGTCTTGTACCTAGTTATATTATGAAGACATTTACAGAGGGATTTGTAAATATATTATTCCTAGCCTGATTTATATAACATTTTATTACAAAGAACATGGCGAAAATCATTTTAAGGCTATTGGCAGTATATTCTGATTTACAGGATAACAAAAGTAGATATCCATAAATCCCACTCTAATTTTTTTTCCCATCTAATATGTGAACACAATGAAAAAATAATTTTGAACCTGGCTTAATCCAATACACAGATTTCGTTTTTTTTTTATATATATATGCAAATCAGCACATATTTAATTAGATATTGCCTCATTTGCATATTTAAACATTAAATTACAGAAAACTTGTAATACATTTATTTTCTCATCTTAATGTAGGTAATCAAAATGGGAATGTGTCATGGTGATATCTGCTAGTTAAAAAAATTACCCTATTCACCTGTAGTGTCTCGCCTTAAATGTGAAACTGTATATTTGGGCAATCTAGGGTATGAAACATGGAACATCAATGATAAAAAACTGCTGGCGATATTATTGGCAGCCAGTAAGAAATCTGTTACGAGGAAAGGGTTAAAAGTAGACCCACCCACCATTGATGAATGGATTGAAATTGTCTAGGAGATTTATAGTATGGAAAAGATATCCTTTTCCCTTAAAGGCACACTGTGGAATTTTTGGCCACTAGGGTGCGCTCGACCTGTAATTTTCACGTCTAGTGCCCCTAGAGGCCACAAGCGCCGCAGCATTGTCGCAAAAGTCAACAAACAGTCAACCGGTCAACCTCCCGTGTCTTTATGTGTGTGCAGAAGGCATTTGATTTGTATGTTGGAGAAAGTTAATCGATTCACTACTGACCAAAATAATAATATAAATATAAGATTAATAATATAAATCCTATAAAGAAAACAAATTGAATAAAAGTAGCATACGCAGAAAACAATGTCTGATCAGGTAAGTCGCATTGACAAGGGTTGCCCAATCCTGCTCCTGCCGATCGTCTGTCCTGCACAGTTCATCTCCAACCCTAAACAAACACACCTGAAGCAAACAATTAACGTCTTCAGGATCTCTTTGCAATGGGTTGGAGATGAAATCGAGTAGTCGGGAAATCGTGTAACAAAACTGATATAACTCACTACATATTTCCGTTATTTGTAGTCTTCAGTTTGATTTTCCTTTTACACAAATACAAACATATATGAGCTGAAAGGAAAAAAAACATTTACATTTGTATACGGCAGTATGTTGTGACTTATATCAGTTTTGTTACACGAATTCGCAGTAAATATTACATTATATATACACTTTTATGCCGATGTTTATTTTAAACTCTCCCTTTTTCTTTTTTTGGTCTCCTCTGACAAAATCTTTGCTTTCTTCGCTTTCTTCCGAGTAGCTGTTGATTCAGCCATGACGACAACATACAGACGCCGAGTTGAGCTCTCACGTTAGAATCTGAGGAAGTTGGGGTGGTGGGGGAAGTGACGTATGCCGTAAAGCGGTCGAATTTTGTAGTTCTTTTTGTGCTCGGGTTCCTACCTGAAACCCGAAGTTACATAGTGCTAGTAAAAGCGATACAGACACCTTCAGGCTTCGGCAGACGTGTCATTCAACCTATTGTAAGTCGATGTAACATCTCAATGGGTTTTGGTAATATATTATAAAGGTTGAAAAGGTCAACAGTGTGCCTTTAAAGTTGAAAAAGAAAAGTTTTACATGATTTGGACCAAATGAACTGAGTACGTAAAACCAATTAGATCTGATTTAATTTGACTGTACTTGTGCTTTGTGTAGACCTACCCTCTTTTTATGTGATGTTTTCATTACCTGAAGTGGTGCGCTACCCGGTTCTGTTATGCTTTGTTATTGTTCCCAACTGAATAAGTAGTAGTATGTAAAAGAAAATTTCAGAAGGGCAATATGGACAATCTCATTTAAACTTTCTGAATCCACCCTTACATATGTACTTGAACGACCAAAGTTGTAATTAATGTATGTGATGGGTATTTGCTCTTCCAAATAAAAAGAGATTCACTTCCTGCTCAGCTACTGTTCGGACGCTCTTGCTTACTGCTCCGTGCTTTGCTCTATCGCTTTTATATTTTTTATTGCTCTATCGTGTTTATATTTTTATATTTTATTTCCTTTTATCACCTAATTTTAACTTCAGCAAATCAGCACAGTGCTCAAACGCTTGATTACTAGAAAAAAGCAGAATTCTTTTTTCCGACCAGCCTCCCACTGAAAGCTTACATTCCGGGGAAGAGAAAACACAACTGCCTACATTCATAAGGATAAGAGAAAATGCCTCTTCTGGAATATACTTGCTGCACTAACTGCCAGAGACTTTTACAAAGGATTACAGTTCTTGAAACAAAGTTACTTGTAGGACCACCAAACCAGACGGAACACACAACAGAGCTTCATCATGGACGCCCTCAGCATACAGCCGGTGAGTCCCATGAATCTAGTCCTCCTCGACAGGCCATACTGAGTGTAGAGAAACAAGCCGATCGACTTACAAATCGATGGCACAAACAGGGAGCGAGACCCAAAGGCACTCGAGACATCAGATTGTCACGAGCATCACATATTGCCGCAGTAGCATCCTCTACCCCAGATATGGCTCTGACAAGGATTGCAAACACTGGTCTCCTACCACCGCCTATACATCTTGAGAACAGATTTGAAGTATTAATGAATGAGGAATCCCTGAATGTGATGAATGTGATCGAACACAGACTGAATAAGCCAGTAGCTAACACTGCTAACTGGCACTCAAGGTCGAGCAGACAGCGGCACTCAGCTCAGAGCGCAGCCGAGCACAGGACTCTGATAGTGGGTGACTCAATAATCAGAAACATTAGTAGCAGGGATACAACTACGTGCTGCCTTCCACAAGCAACGACTTCTGATGTGAACAGGGAACTTGAGAACATTCTGACGAAACATAAGACTGCAAATCGACTCATCATTCATGTGGGGAAGAATGATATTCATAAAGAGCAGTCAGAACTCCTTAAGAAGGATTTCAATGAACTTTTTGAAACACTTAAAAGACTGAAAGTTCAGACATTCATCAGTGGACCACTCCCAGCAAGAGGAACAAACAGGTTTTCACGGTTGCTTGGGCTTAACACATGGCTGCAAAAAACCTGCAATATAAAAGGAGTAAACTTCATTGACAACTTCAATCTTTTCTGGAGTCAGAGGCAACTGTTTCAACAGGATGGGCTCCACCCAAACAAACTTGGTTCAAGAGTGCTAAAGGACAATATCTACTTCTCCCTCCATCATCTTTCTGCAGTGTGTGCCAATCCACTCAACCTGAATGGCACACACACACCTGGACACAGTATGAATGACCACATGACTTCACTTCAGCACCTGAATGGACATGCGGTTGACATATCACACAAGGACAATGATAACACCACTCCGCCACAACAACCTCTGCTCACGGACACAATCTCAGCTGAGCCCTGCCCACAGAGCTCACCACAGACAGACTGTGACAAACTAAAACTGCTAGAAGATTCAGCACCCAAGGACCACTTTCTGGAAAACAGCCAGGAAATCCAGGACAGCATATTACAGCCTCCGATAACACCAGAGTAACAGCCCCTCTCACCAGACACGTTATCCCTCTCTCCAGCAACTCCACTTCTGTGCTTCTCAGAGAAAATGGAACAACTGGTGTATGCTGGAACCAAACTATCCCACTCTTTTGCTGCAAGCCCCCAGATGTCAACCAAAAAACGGCAGGACCCACAACCACCAAAGCCTGCGGGCCCAGCTCGCCCTCCTCCTCCTCCTGTGAGAGCTCTTCGGCCTCTGCCACAGCGCCAGGGCTCACACCCTCCTCCAGTGGCTCGAGGTGAACCAAAAACAACTGATACCAGCTCTCAGTGATATGTGTCGGGTCCCCGCTATGATAACAGTAACTTTCTTAAATGATTACAAAACAAGCGGGAACCCAGTGTGCCTGAATCTTTCTCTATTGCTGTTGAATTACATGATAGAAAATCTAAGGCCTTCAAAAGCCGTACAGCAAACCCATCTAATCTGGTCCCTATTACACGCCAAACTAAGATCGCTGTGGGGACAAAAAGTAAGACTGTTAAGTTAGCACTTTTAAACATCCGCTCACTTAAAAATAAATCACTTCTAGTCAACGACTTAATAACCACATACAACCTGGACTTTATGTTTCTAAATGAAACTTGGCTAGAAGACAGCTGCAGTGCAACAGTCCTCAATGAATCATCCCCTCCTAACTTTACTTTTATGAGTGTTTGCAGAGCGGGTAAGAGAGGCGGGGGCTTAGCTGCTCTTTTTAAAGATGTCTATCAATGTAAGCAAATATCATTTGGGAATTACCCGTCTTTCGAATATCTGGGTATTGTGTTAAAAGGTGCTCCACGTATTTTACTTATCATTATTTACAGGCCTCCAAAATACTCTCCAGCCTTTGCTGAGGACTTTACAGAACTGTTATCAACAATTTCCTCTGAGTTTGACTGTTTTGCCATTGCTGGAGATTTTAACATTCACATAGATAATGCAGAAAACAATATTGCAAAAGAAATCAAAACTGTTTTCAAAACTTTTGATCTGACTCAGTATGTACATGGACCCACACATAATCGTGGACACACTCTAGATTTACTTATCAGTAAGGGTCTAAACATCTCATCGATTGTTATTAAGGATGTAGCACTGTCTGATCATTTCTGTATTTTCTTTGATATATTGATCTCTCCTGCCATTGAAGCTAGATCTGTGTCTGTCAAGAAGAGATGCTTAAATGAGAACATTAGTGTGCTATTTATGAAGGCTATATCTTTAAAACCAAGCATATCTGCTGACTCTGTTGATTTTCTCCTTGAATCTTTTAAATCAAAAATTAAAAGTGTAATTGATGATATTGCTCCTGTGAAAGTCAGGAAGAGTGGTAGACAAAAAGCACCTTGGAGAAACTCAACAGCTGTGCAAAATATGAAAAGACAATGCAGAAGAGCAGAGCGCATGTGGCGGAAGACAAAATTTCGTAGTCCATTATAACATCTACAAAGACAGCATCCATGCTTTTAATATGGAACTAGGCAAAGCTAGACAGACTTTCTTCTCGAATATTATAAACAGCAACTTAAACAACACACGCACTATTTTTGCTACTGTAGAGAGACTGACAAACCCCCCAAGCCAGATTCCCAGTGAAATGCTCTCAGACGGCAAGTGCAGTGAGTTTGCTTCTTTCTTCTCTGAGAAAATCAATAATATCAGAAAGGTGATCAGCTCATCCTTGAGTTGTGCTGGGGTCAAACAGATCAGACCACTACCTGAGAAAGTAGTTACTATGTCTGTTTTCGAAGAAATTGATGGCAAATTTTTGGAAGAAACCGTACAGCACCTTAAAACATCAACCTGCGCCCTTGACGCACTTCCCACATCTTTTTTCAAAAGTGTGTTAAACAGCTTAGCAGCAGATCTCCTAAAAGTGGTAAATGCCTCACTTCTCTCTGGGAGTTTTCCAAACTCCCTGAAAACTGCAGTTGTCAAGCCCCTCCTGAAAAAGAGCAATCTGGATAAGACCATCTTAAGCAATTATAGACCGATCTCAAATCTTCCTTTCATAGGCAAGATCATTGAAAAAGTTGTCTTCAATCAGCTGAACAAATTCTTAAGCTTGAATGGATACTTTGACAATTTTCAATCTGGTTTCCGATCGCATCACAGCACAGAGACAGCGCTCATAAAGATAATAAACGATATTCGCTTAAATACTGATACAGGGAAATTATCAGTACTGGTACTACTCGACCTCAGTGCTGCTTTTGACACTGTCGATCACGACATACTTCTTGACAGGCTGGAAAACTGGGTGGGGCTTTCTGGGATAGTCCTAAAATGGTTCAGGTCATACTTAGAAGGGAGAGGTTATTATGTGAGTATAGGAGACCATAAGTCTGAGTGGACATCCATGACATGCGGAGTCCCTCAAGGCTCAATTCTTGCGCCACTCCTATTCAACCTGTATATGCTCCCAATGAGCCAAATAATGAGAAAGAACGGAATCTCTTACCACAGCTATGCAGACGACACACAGCTCTACTTATCCCTATCGCCTAACGATTACAGCCCCATTGACTCTCTGTGCCAATGCATTGATGAAGTAAACGGTTGGATGTGCCAAAACTTTCTTCAGTTAAACAAAGACAAAACTGAAGTCATTGCGTTTGGAAACAAAGATGAATTTCTCAAGGTGAAAGCATACCTTGACACTAGGGGTCTAACAACTAAAAATCAAGTCAGGAATCTTGGTGTGTCTCTAGTGTCAGACCTTAGTTTCAGTAGTCATGTCAAAGCAATAACTAAATCAGCATACTATCATCTGAAAAATATTGCAATAATTAGATGCTTTGTTTCCAGTCAAGACTTAGAGAAACTTGTGCATGCTTTTATCACCAGCAGGATGGATTATTGTAATGGACTCCTCACTGGCCTTCCTAAAAAGACCATAAGACAGTTGCAGCTCATACAGAACGCTGCTGCCAGGATCCTGAGCAGAACCAGAAAATATGAACATATCACACCAGTCCTCAGGTCTTTACACTGGCTCCCAGTTACATTTAGGATTGATTTTTAAGTATTATTACTGGTATATAAATCATTTAATGGGCTAGGACCTCAATATATGGCAGATATGCTCACTGAATATAAACCTAACAGATCACTCAGATCATTAGGATCACATCAGCTAGAAATACCAAGGGTTCACTCTAAGTACGGAGAGTCTGCTTTTAGCTATTATGCCAGCCGCAACTGGAACCAGCTTCCAGAGGAGATCAGATGTGCTCCTACAGTAGTTACATTCAAATACAGACTCAAAACACATCTGTTTAGCTATGCATTTACTGAATGAGCACTATGCCACTGTCCGTCCGACTGTTTTTACTGTACTTTATTTTATTTTTTATTCTAAACTGTTTTAATTATTCTTATTTGTTTTGATTATTTTATTTTTTTCTATGTAAAGCACTTGGAATTACCATTGTGTATGAAATGTGCTATATAAATAAACTTGCCTTGCCTTGCCTAGGAATTCTTAATGAAATGTTTCTTTTTTCAAGAAGGGCATTTGATACAGTTTCAAATGTGAAGTGAGAACTTTGAAAAAATAAATTAGGGATTGAAACAGCGTGAATAGCCAGTCGTTTATAATGAAGACAAAATAAAAAACATATTTAGAGCCATAACCAGGCCGGTAGGGTTGCCAACTGTCCCGAATTAGCCGGGACATCCCGTATTTTGGGCCTAATTTATTTGTCCCGTACGGGACCTCCCTTGTCCCGAGTGAATAGACTGCTATGCTTATCTAATCACTGACTGATACAACAGCAACACGACACTTGAGCATGATCACGACACCGGTCATTATCCAATCACAGCCCACACTCAAGCGCATCAGGCCATACGAATAATAGACTCCAAATTGAGAATTATTTATTCTTTTGGGACAAATCATTGTTTGATTTGCGAACAGAATCCTCTGCTGTCTCGCTCCCGGTTCGATCCGCACTCGCGCTAACGGCAAATCCCTTTCACCGTCCGGCCGGGTTTTGATTTTCGGAAAATCGGTTTTGGTGAATTCAAACAACGTGATTATTGTTCATGAGTCCAACATCCAGCCACGCAAGAAAACATGAAATCTTCCTGAGGGAAAAATATGCTGATGTGATTTGCTGCCCAAGAAACATTTCTGATTATTATTAATGTTTTAAAAAAAGAGTCAGGATTCTTTGATGAATAGAAGGTTCAAAGTAGATTATTCGAAATAAAAAAAGCTTTTGTAACATTTTAAATGTCTTTACTGTCACTTTTGATTCCTTCAATGCGTCCATGCTGAATAAATGTAGGCTATTACTTTCTTTAATTTCTTTGAAATGTAGTGTATAATGTTACAAAACCTTTCTATTTCAGATAAGTGCTATTATTTTGAACTATATGGTTTGTGTAATGTGACTTTTTTGTGTGACCTTAAAATTCTTTTTAGAATTAAATTCTACATAAATAGGTTAAGCAAAACAAATGTTTGCATGTCTGAGAACCTTTTAAACATACAAACCTGAAATTACATATACATATACTGTGTGATACAGTACAAATATTTTGAGTGTCCCTTATTTTCCTGTAAAGAACCACGATTGTCCCGCATTTTTCTTTTCTGAAGTTGGCAACCCTACAGGCCGGAGAAGTGAATAGCCGCGTTTCCACTGTCGGGCCAGGGCCGGGCCAGGGCTAACAGCGAGCCGAGCCGGGCCAGTGGCCTCGGGCCTTAAGAGGTTGTCATGAAACCCCAAACCAAATTTTCTGAGATTTTAACAGAGGTATGTGTGTTGAACACCATTGAAGACAATGTTAGCATCTGTTAGATTTAATAGGGTTAAATTTGAGTTTTTTCGTCTTCCGGGTTTAAAATCTGCATCGTGTCCACGTCACAGGCTGAGACTGAGACTGAGATTTCATATCCTATGAGAAGACACTGTCTCTTAATTATTCATGACACCACGTGGATCTTTCCAATGACAGACACATAGATGTGATGTCTATGGACAGACATGTCAAACTGTGATATCTTTGTTTTCGTGGTGCAAAAGTCCAAGTGGGTTGAATATGTTTCCCCGCGATGCTGCCAGGGCAGGGCTAGACAACCACGGACACATCTAAACTATAGTGTGTGCCGCAAACATTTTTCTTGAGAGAGAGCTTCGAGAATTGGAGAATGGTGGACTTCGCCTTGTTGACAACCAATGCAGGTTGCGTCTTGCAAGTGATGCGGTACCAAGTCTCGAGGACTTTTCAATCCCTTCAGAGGTATGTGTGTGTGTGTGTGTGTGTCTAAAATGAGAAGTCATCCACCTCCACAGAGCAATCTTTATTATGGGGGTTCAGGGGACGCGTAGATCTAGGCTATGCACAGAACGTTTTTTTAAGCGGAAAATTTATAATTTTCAAATATATGCATTTATTGTGTCTATATAAACAACTATATATTTTATAATGACATGTATAATTATACATGTAGCCTACATTAATGTTTTAAATAGAATTACGATAACTGTAGGCTAATATATGTACCAGGGCATTCAGTTACTTTTGAAAGGACAATAATAAAGTGTCAGTGTATTTCATAAGACTTTAACCTTGCCAGCTATAAAAAAAAATCTAGCATTTCCTCACGTTTTACCACTGCTTTTTAGTGACAGTCGATATGCATGGGACACTGGCGATGACAGTAATGGCCATACCACACCCACTTCCCTCCCTTCTTTTTACAGCCATCCACGCCCATTTAAGTAGCATTTTTCAAAAAGATTGTGAGCTAGACTGGAGCTGAAAGAGGGGGGTTTCATGACCCTTTAAGCACCGGGCTTGCGTTTCCACTGCCGGGCCAGTAGCCCCGCAGCGTTGCCCTAAACCCCGCCCCTAACACGCCTTTCTGGATCTAACGTCATACAACCCAACCCATTTCAGCGGGTATTATGAATTTATTTATTTTTTAAGTTAGGAAGATAGCATGTATATTAACTCACCGGCCGTGGCTGCCATAGTGTCCCGGCTTGTCTCGCCACTAACAGAGGGACGGTGACCCAGCACACCGATGGTGACCCAGCACACCGTCCATCAAGTCAAACCATGGAAAGTTCCTTCTCTGGGATCCGCTTTCTCCATTGTGTGTTTTAATCGCCTTGTACTGCGCCCGCACCTTTTTTATTTTTTCCAGAACTTGAAGCGTTGCTTGCTGAATGCTTAGCTTAGCAAGTTCAGCAACGATGTATTTTATAACGTCCTCGTTTCTGCACACGCCGTCAAATTGACGTTGTACCCTTTCTTTCTTCTGCCCAAATGCTCAGAAGAGCTTTGGTATCTTCGACAGACCAGTACAGGCGATTCTCCATTTCGAGCAGCGATTATTTTGCGCGATATAAAAAAGTGAAATGTGCATCTTGCCGCAGACCATAACTTTCCCTAACACCGATTAAACTCCGCCTTTTACCTTGAGCACGCCTCTAGCCCGAGCTGGCCCGCTTTGGCCCAAGGTATTCAACGGGCAAGAAATCCTGGACGTTGGCCCCGAGTAAGCCCCAATTAAGCCCCGGAAGTGACAGTGGAAACGCGACTGGCCCTGGTACGCACTAGCACGGCTCGGCCCTGGCCCAGCAGTGGAAACGCGGCTAATGTGTGCAGGGAAGACTGAGACTGAATGGGGCTTGTTTGCACCACAAAACAATAGAGAGAGTAGACGGAATGGATCCTTAGAAGATGACAGTTTTAGTAACTGTTTAAAGCTATTTGAAAATTCAATCTTCATACAGTCCATTCCCTTCCCTTCACCCCAAACAATATTTTTCTTAGACTTATGCAGTCCATGTGGGTCATACGTCTGTATAAATATGGAAAAATATCACATTCCTGCAAATGTTTTGTCTCTTGAGGTGCTTTTGGCTGCTTGCATTGCTTATTGGTTAAGTCAGCGTCTGGTTATAGCATAGTTCATTATTTTAAACCATTCACCTCAGTATCTCCAGCTGACAGTTTGGACTCTTCAGTCCATCAGAAAGAAGCTGCACTCCAGAATCCTGCAGGTCATTGTTACTCAGATCCAGCTCTCTCAGAAAGGAGTTTGGGGATTGTAGAGCTGATGATAAACTCTCACAGGACTGAACTGTGAGATTACAGCTGTGTAGCCTGTGTAGAGAACAAAACAAAGAGCAGTAGTAATGCTTATTAGCGTTTATAATCTGGAGCTTGAAAAAACCTTGAACTGTAGTGAATTTAGCAAAGCTAAAACAATTATCTCTTCATAAAACATCAAACCAGCATTTATTTTCACACACATTACTTTTATACGTTTTTCTCTGCTTGAATTGAAGGCAATTGCAAAAGACTAACTGTGTTTATAAATGAATGTAAAGGAGACTCTTACAGTGCTCTTCTGGTGTTTTTGATCACTGGCAGAAGTGTCACCAGTGCTTGATCAGATTTTCTGTATTTCTGCATTTCAAACATCTCTTGAGTCTCTTCTGATATCAGGAGCACAAACACCAGACCAGACCATTGAGCAGAGGAGAGATTCTGTGCTGAAAGTATTCCTGAGCTCAGATTCTTCTGGATTTCCTCCACAAAGTCATCTTTCAGTTCACTCAGACAGTGGAAGAGATTGATGGTCTTCTCTACTGATTTCTCATTTTCTATTTTCTTTTTAATATAGTTAACAGTGTTTTTCATGTCCTCTGTTCTGAGTTCCAGTCCTGGCAGTAGTCCCTTCAGGTCACTCTGATTGGACTCCAGACCCAGGAGGAACCGAAGGAAAAGGTCCAGGTGTCCGTTCTCACTCTTTAAAGCTTTCTTGACTGTAGCATTATGAAGCTGAAACAGTGGCTTTTTGGACAGTTTCCATGTCAGTTTTTCTCTCCAGGACTGAAGAAATAGGTCAGCTTTCTCATCTTTGCCCATCATAAACACATAAAGAGCAGCAAGGAATTCCTGTACGCTGAGATGTACGAAGCTGTAAACATTTCTTGCTGCTACCTTTTCCTCCTGAAACATTCGAGTGCATAACCCAGAGTACAACGACCCTTTTCTGATATCTAGTCCACATTCCTCAAGATCTTCTTTGTAGAAAATCAGGTTTCCTTTCTCCAGCTGTTGAAAGGCCAGTTTGCCAAGCTTCAGAATAATCTGATCAAAAGACACTGCATTGGCTTTAAGTTCAGGGTCATCACAGTATTTTTCTTCCATCTGTTGCTTCTGAGAAATTAAGAAGCTTGTGTACATCTCTGTGAGAGTTGTGGGAGTTTTCTCATTGCTCTCTCGAGCCAGTAGAGGCTGAAGAACAATAAGAGAGATCCAGCAGAAGACGGGAATATGGCACATGATGTGCAGACTCCTGGATTTCTTGATGTGACTGATGAGGTTTCCAGCAACTTCAGGACTGCTGTTATTTTTGAAGTATTGCTCTTTCTGCTCATCGTTAAATCCTCGCACCTCTGTCACTTGATCAATGTAGTTTCGGGGAATCAGACTGGCTGCTGCTGGTCTAGATGTGATCCAGATGAGAGCAGAGGGAACCAGGTGTCTCTTGATAAGGTTTATTATTATCTTACTCACTGTTGTTTTTTCATTTACATTTGTAAATATGTCGTCATCTTTAAAGTTCAAAGTAAAGCGACATTCATCCAGCCCATCAAAGATGAACATAACTTTACCGTCACCTTCAGGAAGAGAGAGCAAATCTTCAGGACTACTAAAGAAGTAGTATTTGTTGAGCAGTCCCATGAGACTGCACTCTTCTTTAATCAAATTCAATCTACGGAATGGAAGTGGAAATATGAAGACTAAATCCTTATTTTCTGTTTCTTCAGCCCAGTCAAAGATGAATTTATTGACAGAGACAGTTTTTCCCACTCCTGCGATCCCCGTTGTCAGCACTTTTCTGTTTCGTCGACCCGTGTCACACTGGACTTTAAACATGTCATTACACTTGATTGGCTTCTCTTTGGCAGTTAATCGGTTGTGATTTGATTCGATCTGTATCACCTCGTGCTCGTTCACTCTTCCTCCAGTCTCATTCTCCACCACATATAAATCAGTGTAAATATCTTTCAGGTATTTCCGATGACCCGTCTCTGAATCACCAATCAATATCTTCTCGTAGTCCTGTTTTAATTTGTCCTTCAGTGTGAGGCTGGTCTCTGTGTAATCATGAAGAGTAGCTTCTCTATCGTCTGCTGTTGAGCCTATGAGAAATATGGGAAAAGACAGCAAAAACTTAATGATTGTGTTTTTCATAAATTCCGGTGTCTACTATATTCAACTGCAATAGTGTTTACATGCACATCTTAAACTGATTATGCTGAAGTTGACAACATAAATGATGGAAATGCCTTGATACTTGAATAAAATTGGAACTGGATTTATCAGATTGTCACTATTGGACACAGTTCAACTTAAAGGAATAGTTCACTTAAAAATGAGAATTCTGTCATCATTTACTCACCCTCAAATTGTTTCAAACCTGTATGAACATATTTTATTTCTACTATGGAAGTTAATGGGGTCCATCGAATGTTTGGTTACCGACATTCTTCAAAATATCTTCCCTTGTGTTCAGCAAAAGAAAGTAATTCATACAGGTTTGAAACCACTTGAGGGTGAGTAAATGACAGAATTTTCCTTTAAGGCCATGCTGACCAAAATTAGTACAAGATTTTTTATCAAACCATTGATATCTAGCACACCAAACAAGACATGAGACTGTATTAGGGTTAGGTTGGGGTTATTGCAATGACCCTGCGTATGTAGAAGTTGCTTTCAGAAGTTTTAATTTAATCTTGTAAACCATTTAACCATTCGTAAAAAATGACTTGACTATCTGTTCTAATAAATGTACTTGTATAAGAGCTGTTGCTGCTGCTTCTTGGCCCTGTAATTGTTGCTTGATGTTATATAATCTCTTGTTTCCATGTACAGACAGTGATTATTTACCCCTGATCTCTTCTGAATGAGCTCCAACAGCTGTAGATGTCTTCATATTGCCTTCAGCCTGACTTGAGTGTGTGTGAGAGAGAGGATCACTCACTGGGAAACATAAATCACACACAAACATCAGCAGAGCAAAGTGCAAAGTCAAACCATTAATCAGTAAACAGTCAATCACATTACTGTCACAGTGAATTAAATGTTACCTTGCTTGTGTTTGTTCTCCAGCTGCTCAGCCAGATTGTTCTGGTTCATCTTCCTCAGGATCTCCACTGTGATCTTCACAGCTTCTTCTGGTCCAAAACATGCTACCATCTTATCCACTGTGTCTAAGATATCTGCTTTCTCCATTTCAGACTTTGATATACATTCATGATCTTTCTTTAAGTGCCACTTAAACTTCTTCCATTCAGCTTCTTCCAGTTCACTCAGTGATTTCTCAAGCAGATCTTCAACTTTAACAGACGCCATCACCCTTCACAGATTCACAGCTGCAGGATAAAAAGAAAAATATCTAAAATCTTAAAAAAACAACAAAGTTTAAGTTTTATAAGCTCAAATGCTCGCCTTGCTCTGTTCTGTGTGACTCTCCTGTTCGAACTCGTTCATCAAAATGAACGAATCTTTTTCCGAGTCAATTCGTTCATTTCGTTCGTTAAATGAACCAAATGACTCGAAAAAAGATTTGTTCATTTTGATGAACGAGTTCGAACAGGAGAGTCACACAGAACAGAGCAAGGCGAGCATTTGACATTATTAAACTTAAACTTTGTTATTTATTTTTTAAATGAGCGATCGTTTCGCTTGATAAGACCCTTATTCATCGTCTGGAATCGTTTAAAGCCCTTTGAACAGTTTGCAGTTTGCACTGAAACTGTCTTTTGGACCTTGAACCGTTTGGTGCCCAGCAAAGTGCATTATATGGAGAAAAATCCTGGAATGTTTTCATCAAAAACCTTAATTTCTTTTCGACTGAAGAAAGAAAGACATGGACATCTTGGATGACATGGGGGTGAGTAAATTATCAGCAAAAGTTTTTTTAAAAGTGAACTAATCCTTTAACTTAAATTGGACAATGACTTTCATCTAGAGATGCTGTACAGCCAAAACAATCTTTGTTACATTCATTTTCATTCACATCACTGTTAAGCTGCTTTGAAACATTTTTTATTGTAAAAAGCGCTATATAAATAAAGGTGACTTGTTTATGAAGCTGTGATCGAATCAGGACTCTCAGAGGCATCTCGTCCAAACTCATCTGTTAAAGGGGTCCTATAATGCTGCATTGTATCTATCTGAAACATGCTAGCAATGAGTACCCTAGCAACAGCATTGCAACACCCTAACAACCACCCAGAGTAGCCTAGCAACTGCAAATCAACCACCCAGAATGCCCTAGCAATCATATAGCAACACCCTAATGACTACCCTGAGTACCCTAACATATGCATAGCAACACCCTAGCAACCATCCCAAGTACCCTAGCAACTGCATAGCAATCACCAAGAATGCCCTAGCAACCACATAGAAACACACTAGCAACTAGGGTCCGGTCAATTTTAACATTGAGCACATTTTTTTGTAAATTTGGAGTGCTGTCAGTACAGAGAACAACGACAAAAATCAGTGTTGCCTACACCGTGTTATCCTCTTTTTAAGATTTGCAGCCTGTTGACTTAAATGGGGCAAGTTTTAAACATCCTAGATGTGTCATTACAAGTGCACAGCCATGTGAGTGATTTTATTCAGAGTGAACACAGTGAATCTGACTGCACTAGATGTGAAAGATATGAATAAAAGTGATGTTAATTCAGCCAGCTCACATGCCTGTATTTATTTCCTGTTTTCGGTCGAAGTCCACAGTAGTCGATTGTCGAGTTCACGCGCGCGATCATTGGGGAGACAATCGACTACTGTGGACTTCGACCGAAAACAGGAAGTAAATACAGGTATGCAGTTTTTGTGGGCGTTTACGTTTACACGTCTCCATGTGTTGCTTCAGAAAAGTAGACATTTAACAGTTTATTTTTTCATATTTCTTAAGTCTGTATGACCAGAAATGAAAAGTTTTTAATAAAAGTATTTTAAGTCTATTTTTCTGCTATGTGAAAAAAATAGAGTAAAAATCCCTGTTGGAAACTCTTAGATCCTTCAATCCCCTCGTAATCATATATGAAAACACTGGATTACATAAACTGATGAAATGCAAGCAAACTTTCATGATCTAAACATACTCTGAAAAGCTTGTGTGATCAGGCCGTACTCTTCCTTCTACATGCTCTTCAACAGAACAGGTCTTCTCTGTCGTACCGTATACCAGCGTCAGTTGAGGGTGTGTGTCTGACGTTCAGCCTTACGACAGTCGAGTGTCTCACAAAACGACTCGGCTACTAACGTAACCTCGGTTCCCTGAGAAGAAGGAACGAGTATTGCGTAAGTAGCTTACGCTATGGGAAAACTCCTTTTCTCGAGAAATATTGAAGTCTTTATGTAAAACGCATTGCAGCTGCACAGCATACAGCAATGAGCGAGGCAGCTCGGTCATTGGCTGTGCTGCAGCAACTGCACGAACCTATGACGGGGCGACTCTGAACCCGCTTCCAATGAGCGTGCTTCGCGCCTACGCGCGTCAGAGCCCGCCAAGATGGGCGTGGCCAAGGGCTATATATTGAGCGCCCCGTCATCTGAGTTCTTTAGGTTCAATCGACTGAAGCAAACTGACCAAGCACAAGCACGGCAGCTTACGCAATACTCGTTCCCTCTTCTCAGGGAACCGAGGTTACGTTAGTAACCAAGTCGTTCCCTTTCGAGAGGTTCCTCTTATTGCGTAAGTAGCTTACGCTATGGGAACGCCATGTAAAACGCCGTGCGTGCTGACTTCGCTCTATTAAGCCGGAGGCAGATGCCTGAGCCTTTAAGCAAAGTAATTATCCAACGAGCCAGCCGAAGGCGGGCTTTACAAAGGACAACGTGGAACGGCCCAATGGGCGTCCAGAGAAACACACAAGCACATTTTTATGTACTGTCATGTATGAAAAATCCTCTACATCAGTCAGAGACGGATTCTATGAGGGAGGAGACAGCGCTCAGCATGTACACACCCCAGCCTATGCATAGTTAGACCGACAGTATGTTAGAGTGCAATGAGGGGACCTGTAGGTTATAAAACCTGATAAATGTTGACGGTGAGGCCCAGCCTGCTGCCGCACAAATATCTTGAATGGGTATCCCACTCGACCACGCCCACGAGGAGGCCATGCCTCTCGTAGAGTGAGCTCTGATGCCCAAGGGGCACTGAAGACCCTTGGCTTCATAAGCCAGCGCTATAGCATCAACTATCCAGTGCGATATTCTCTGCTTTGAAACAGCGAGACCTTTGGTGCGGCCGCCAAAGCATACGAACAATTGCTCTGTCTGTCTGAACAGGGCAGAACGTTCCAAATATACTCTGAGCGCCCTGACCGGGCAGAGTAAATTAGCGTCGCTTTCGTCTGCTGGAGACGATAGCGCGGCCAAAGATATCACCTGTGCTCTGAAAGGTGTAGAGAGCACCTTCGGAATATACCCGTGTTTTGGCCTGAGGACAACCCTGCTGTCGTTAGGTCCAAATTCCAGGCAGGCAGCGCTTGACGACAGCGCGTGCAGGTCGCCCACTCTCTTGACCGAGGCGAGAGCCAGCAAGAGAGCAGTTTTGAGCGAGAGCTGTGTAAGGTGCACAGTTCGGAGGGGTTCGAACGGGGCACGCTTGAGTGCATCCAGGACCGTGGCCAGGTCCCAGATCGGCACCGAGGGGGGGCGTGAGGGATTTATCCTCCTGGCGCCCCTCAGGAAACGAACCACTAGGTAGTTTTTCCCTAGTGTGCGTCCTTCCACAGGGTCGTGCGATGCTGCTATGGCAGCCACATATACTTTGAGCGTGGAGGGGGTGCGGCCTGCCTCCAACAGCTCTTGTAAGAAAACGAGCATACTCGGTACTTCGCATGACTCAGGGTTCAGGTTCCTGGATTTACACCAGTCACTGAACACCTTCCATTTCTGAGCATATAAGCGCCTCGTAGAGGGTGCTCGCGCCTCAGTGATGGTTCTTAACACTCCACTGGGGAGGTTCCTGGGAACCCGTTGAGGGGCCACGCATGGAGGGCCCACAGATCGGGGCGGGGATGGAGGATCATCCCGTTGGCCTGCCTGAGGAGGTCTAGCCTCAGTGGAATCGGCCATGGGGCAGATTTCATCATCTGCATCAGTTCTGGAAACCACGTCTGGTTCTTCCAGAGTGGGGCTACCAGGAGCACTGCACATTTCTCCTCCCTGATCCGGCTGATGACCTGAGGTAGCATCGCGACCGGAGGGAAGGCATACAGCGGGCGGCTCGGCCAGACTTGGGCGAGCGCGTCTGTGCTCTTTGAAAAGAAGAGAGGGCAGTGCGCATTTTCCTTGGAGGCAAAGAGGTCGACCTCTGCTCTGCCAAAGGTTTGCCATAACCACTGAATTGTCAGGGGGTGGAGAGACCATTCTCCTGGGAGAACCTTGTCTCTGGACAGCATGTCCGCTCCCTGGTTCAGAGCACCTGGCACATGCGCTGCTCTCAGCGAGCGCAGGTTGCGCTGGGACCATAGGAGGAGCTCCCTGGCCATCGAGTGCAGGGAGCTCGATCTGAGTCCACCCTGACGATTTATATGCGAGACTACCATCATGTTGTCCGTTCGGACTAGGACGTGCTCGTTCTTCAGGTACGGGAGCAGGGCTCTGAGAGCCAAAGCGACCGCTTTCAATTCCAGACAGTTTATATGTAGGCGCTTCTCCGGGTTAGACCACAAGCCGGAGACAGGCCTGCCCTCGTAAAGGGCCCCCCAGCCTATTTTGGAGGCATCTGTCGTGATCATTTTTCTCCTTGTGTTCACGCCCAAACTCACGCCGGACTGATACCAGTCGACAGCTTTCCAGGGCGTCAGGGCTTTTATGCAGCCGTGATTCGCTCTGATTAAAAAGTGGCCCGAGCGCCACGCGTGAGTGGGGACACGGCTTTTGAGCCAGCGTTGGAGAGGACGCATGTGCAACAATCCTAGCTGGAGTACAGCTGATGCTGAGGCCATGAGACCGAGCATCCTTTGAAATCGCTTGACGGGGGCGCGCGCACCCGCTCTGAACGATGTTGCAAGGCGCCGGATAGTGAGCGCGCGCTCTGACGAGAGGCGCGCCGTCATCTGCACTGAGTCTAGCACTATTCCCAGAAAAGAAATATTCTGGCTGGGGGATAGCCTGCTCTTTGCAAAATTGATTCTTAGACCCAGGCGATCTAGATGACTGATAATCCAAGACCTGTGTGTCACTAACTGGCTCTCTGATTGTGCTAGGATTAGCCAATCGTCGAGATAATTTAGTATTCGCACTCCCCGCTGTCTCAGGGGGGAAAGTGCTGCATCCATACATTTCGTAAATGTACGGGGTGCCAGTGACAGGCCGAATGGTAGTACTGTGTACTGGTATGACTGTCCCTCGAAAGCGAATCTCAGAAAAGGCCTGTGATGAGGCGCTATCGGAATGTGAAAGTAAGCGTCTTTCAGATCCACTGATAGAAACCAATCCCCTGGGCGAACTTGCGTGAGGATATGTTTGGTTGTTAACATTCTGAACGAGCGAATCATTAAAGCTTTGTTCAGATGTCTGAGATCCAGAATGGGGCGGAGACCGCCATCCTTTTTCGGGACGAGAAAATAGCGGCTGTAAAAACCTGCCTCGCTCATAGAGGGAGGGACTGTCTCTATAGCGCCTTTCTCTTTCAGTTTGAGCATCTCGGTGCGTAGAACATGTGAAACATCTTCTCTCACTTTCGTCTCGACCACTGCTGTGAAGCGGGGCGGTCTGCGAGCGAATTGAAGCGAGTAACCGTGTTTTATTATGTTCAAAACCCATTTCGGCATGTCGGGGATATTTTCCCAAGCTTTCGCTCGCACAGATATGGGCTGAATGCTGGCTGGGGGCGTGTCGCAGTGACGTATGGCTCCCGCCAGCGAATCGCCTTGTGCTAATGTCGAGCTTACAGCTCTCAGCGGCGCGGGCGCGCGCTGAGCAGCTTTGTTGAATGCCGAGTGCAGGGGTGTGTGTGAGATTACAGGCACGCTCGCCGTAATGCTCACAGAGCGAGATGGGGAAATGTTTAACACTGTATGGGTAGTGCTTATGGGTGGGGGTGCATAAACTGTGGTAGGCACGCGCGCCACTTTCATAAAACTTCCCGCTCGCGGCGGGAGGTTTTTGGTCATATAAACAGTGTTTGTGAGTTGGGGTGCATGCATAACAGCGGGCACACGCGCCACTCTTATAAAACTTCCCGCTTTTACTGGGGAAGTGTTTATAACTGTGGGAACAGTTATGTGTAGTGGTGCATACGTGACAGTTGGCACACAATCTACATTTATGGGGCGTCCAGCTTGAGCTGGGAAAACATTTGGCACTGCGTTGACAGTTTTGATATGTGGGAATGCGCACTTTGGTGTGGACACGTGACCCTTTAATGACACAGGCAGAAAATAGCTCTTTATGTGATTTCTGTGTGTCGCCGTAAAAACGGCGTTTGTTTGCAGGTGGGCGAGCTGTGTTGCTGGCACATTGGCCAGCAACACATTGACAGGCGTTTGTTTGCAGGTGGGCGAGCTGTGTTGCTGGCACATTGGCTGCTGTATAGACATTTCCAGCCGCCTGTAAGGGGACTGGGTAATGCTTTAAACGTTTTGGAGAGAACGGTCCGGCTCTTGCGAGACACGCGCTCCCCCTTTTTCTCCCTGTAGCTTGGAGGACTTACAGAGGACTCTGGGTTCAGCACAATCTTGGGCCGAGGTCCCCGTCGCTCGGGCGGTTGCTTCCTGTTGGCAGAGCGCGAGCGGCGTCGAAAATCTGTTTCAGGTCTGGGCTGAGAGACGGGAGGCGCCGTCTTAGCTCGCTGCTGCTGAGGCGGCCTTTGGCGGCTCTGCGATGAGCTAGCTCGTTTGGGCAGGAAGTGACGCATAGCCTGCGAGTCCTTACGGGCTTCGGTGAAGCGCTCGGCGAACTCCTTCACCGCTGGTCCAAACAGGCCGCTTTGTGAGATAGGCGCGTCGAGAAATGTCGCCTTATCTGCATCCTTCATCTCTGTTAGCGTCAGCCACAGATGGCGCTCAAGGACAGTCAGGTTAGCCATAGCACGGCCGATGGATTGGGCGGTGGCTTTTGTAGCTCGCAGCGCTATGTCAGTGGCGCTGCGTAGGTCCTTAAATGCCTCAGGATCGGGTCCAGACTCGTCCATACTGCGGAGAAGTTTAGCTTGAAACACCTGGAGGACAGCCATCGAGTGAAGCGCTGATGCAGCTTGGCCGGCGGCGGCGTATGCGCGACCGGCGAAAGCTGAAGTAGACCGGCAAGGCTTCGAGGGATGAGAAGCTTTAGCTTTCCATCCAGCGTTGGAGGGTGGACACAGATGATTGGCCACAGCCTCCTCGAGGGGCGGAGCCCCCTCATAGCCTCTTTCTTTCGCGCCGTCCACAGAGGAGAGCGACAAAGAAAAAGAAGGCTTCAGGCGAGCGGAGTGCGGGGCTTTCCACGACTTCGTGAGTTCATCGTGAACCTCCGGGAAGAAGGGGGAGGGTCTTTGTCGAGGGGCCTGTCGGCGCCCCTGCAGGAACCACTCGTCCAGTCGGCTGCGGGCGGGTTCTTCCGGGGAAGACCAATCGAGCCCAAGGTCTTCCACGGCCTTAGACAGGATGCGGACGATCTCAGAATCCATGCTGGAGCCCGCGCTCGTGCCCGCTAATGTCGATGGCGCGGGGTCGAACGACGAACCCGGCCACTCGTCGGATGCAGCATCACACGAAAAACTGTCATCCTTATCATCGTCATCCCCTGACGCGCCAAACGAGACGAGCCCCATCGCTCCGCTGGAGGGGTGCTGGTCCGCCTGTGTGAACTGGACTGGCGGCGGGGAGTCATCAGGTGGTGGTGAAGCACGCGGGGATTGGCCCGGCATGACATCACTGCAAACCGCGTGCTCCGGCGGCCTCTGTGAGCGGCGCTTTTTCTTGCGCGGCTCGACCAGAGGAGATGGCAGCACAGAAGAGGTGGGCTCTTTCGCGGTGAAAACGGCGAAGCGAGCGCGCAGCTCGGTGAGGCCCAGGGCGTCACACTCGGGACATCCGCCTCGAGTAAGGGCAGCCTCTGCGTGGTCCGGTCCCAGGCAGCGGGCACAGATGATGTGATGATCCCCGTCCTGAAGAGGGCCTCGACACGAGGCGCAGGAAGGCATTTGAAACAACGCCTTGTAAAATTTGCTCTTTTAGAAAGTGTCGCGGGGGCGAACACTGAAAGCTTTGTAAAAGGATATTCAGATGATGCGCGCCGGATGGCTTAGCAGAAGGGCGATCTAAGGCGGCTGAAGGCGCCGGCGTCCTTGAAGCAGTCCTGCTGTAGGCTTGTCGACGGCGGCGGCGAAGAGACTCCAATAAATCCGGAGGATCCAGCGAAGAGAAGGTTCTTTGCTGAAGGAGATTAAATCTAAAGAACTCAGATGACGGGGCGCTCAATATATAGCCCTTGGCCACACCCATCTTGGCGGGCTCTGACGCGCGTTGGCGCGAAGCACGCTCATTGGAAGCGGGTTCAGAGTCGCCCCGTCATAGGTTCGTGCAGTTGCTGCAGCACAGCCAATGACCGAGCTCCCTCGCTCATTGCTGTATGCTGTGCAGCTGCAATGCGTTTTACATAAAGACTTCAATATTTCTCGAGAAAAGGAGTTTTCCCATAGCGTAAGCTACTTACGCAATAAGAGGAACCTCTCGAAAGGGAACAAACCAATGTACAAGAGTCTGATGAGAAAGTTATATGTGACAAAAACACATGAGCGCAAGGTATGATTTATTTTTTTGTTGTAATTTAGGGTATTTAAGCCAAACCTCCTCAGCCTTTAGGAGAGAAGGGGTCAGTGAGTCAAGCTGAAGTTGTGTTTGTGCTGTTGAAAGCAAATTTACTTTGTAAAGTAGAAAAAGTGTGCGCTGAGTAAAGCGTTTGTAACTATTCTCTTTTTATTAATTTTTTTGTGTATGCCTACTTCTACTTTTTTAAGTAGTTTTTAAATCTTTCATTTCACATTTACTTAAGTATGTTTTGTTTGAAGTTTTGTAATTCGCTACATTTGAAATAATATCCGTTACTGAGTACGTACACACACACACGTGAAGCCCTGGCAAGTATGGGAATACTTTAGAAAAAATGGAATTTACAGTATAATGCAGATGTCACGGAAAACACGCAAACTGGTAGAATGCATTCATCCATACAGAACTTCATTCTGTATGGATGAATAAATCGAAAGTAAAGCTGTACAATAAATCAAATCGTGACATGATCTGTGAATATTAAAGCACAAAAGACTTCTATGTAAATACATCATCCAGTTGTTCTGCGTGTCTCTGTGTGAATGAGCTGTGCTGTTTCGTCTACTTACTACATACTCAAGTACGCAACGCGCTCATGCTGTTTTCAGCATAGATAATGTATGATTGTATAATGATTTTATAATGTATTTCTATGGTTTTCAGCATATCACAAGCAATACGAGGACATGAATGCATGAACGTTTCCAGAGCTGCTCTGAGAGAATTTTAATTGAGAAAACCCATTGTCAAATACACTGAAACAGTGTATTTTTTTTTTTTTAAGGATGCAGACATTGATAGTGCTACTGAATCAATCACCGCATACATTTCTTTCTGTATTGATTCTGTTATACCCCAGAAAACAGTTAAACGGTATCCTAATAACAAACCCTATATCACAAGGGGCATTAAAGAATGTATTAACAGGAAGAAACTAGCTTTCAGAACTGGGAATAAAGCAGAAGTCCGAGCTGCACAAAAAGACCTTAATCTACAAATGAGAGCAGCTCGGCAACGGTACAAGGAGCGGGCAGAAAAACAGCTGTCAGACTCAAACACAAAGACACTTTGGGACTCGATCAGAAAAATGACTAATATGGACATTAAAAAGAAGCCCCTGTTTGCTCACAATGAAAGTGCAAAGGCAAATGAATTGAATACTTTTTATATGCGTTTTAATTCAGATAATAGTAGGGAATGTGCTGCAGTTCTAGAGAATGTATTTTGTAATGTTGATTTGGATAGAATTGTAATTGAACCACATACTGTCACTAAGGTGTTTAAAAATATGCAGACAACTAAAGCAACAGGCCCTGACAACCTGTCTGCTTTTCTTTTAAAAACTTTTGCAGAAGAACTGTCACCAGCCTGGCATAAATTATTTCAGCTTTCTATAGACACATGTACAGTACCACAGCTATGGAAAAAATCTATCATCATTCCAGTACCCAAAAAGGTATGCCCCCAGGAGAATAATGACTATCGGCCAGTGGCCATTACTTCCAATGTTTTTAAATCTCTAGAGAGGCTTATGATAGAGAAACTCCACACAGATGTGGAAAATTTTTTAGATAAATACCAATTTGCTTATACAAAAAAACGTAGTACAAGTGATGCTTTATCGACAATAACGCACCTAACCTTGAAGCACCTTGAAAGTCCTGTTGCATATGCTAGACTGCTTTTTGTTGATTTTAGTTCTGCTTTTAATTCAATCCAGCCAGACATCCTTCTTAGGAAATTAATTCAGTTAAAAATAAATCCTTTTTTAATCAGATGGTATCATTCCTTTTTGTCGAACAGGCCACAGCAGGTGAAGTTTAACTCTTCTCTGTCTGATCTAGCGGTGTGCAGCACTGGCGCCCCCCAAGGGTGTGTTAGCTCACCTCTCCTGTTTACATTGTATACTAATGACTGTGTCAACTATGAGCCAAACCAATATATAGTCAAATTCTCTGATGATACTGTCCTTCTTAGTTTGCTCAATAAAGAAAGCAACATGAATATCCACCAAGTTGCTGTGGACAAGTTTGTCAACTGGTGTGACTCACATCAACTTCAGATTAACACACAAAAAACTGTGGAAATGTTGGTGGACCCCAAAACAGTTGGAGATCAGAGCCCTGTGGTCATTCATGGTCATGATATCAGGCAGGTGACATCTTTTAATTACTTAGGGGTGTCTATTGATAATGACCTGAGTTGGCGCACACATGTTATAAATGTTTGTGCCAGAACTCATCAGCGCCTCTATTTTTTGCGTAGACTTAGAGTGTTTGGGGTCTGTAAAAATATTATGTTAATCTTTTATAGAGCAACAATAGAGTCCATTCTTCGATATGGTATCACCAGTTGGTTTGGAAATTTGACAGTCAAATCAAAAACTCAGATTTCTAATTTGGTCAAGACGGCAGGCAAAATTATGGGTACATCGCCACCCCTCAACCCACAGGAGCTTTTTGACCAGACAACAATTAGGCAGGCTAAAAACATTATATCTGATAATACTCATGCGTTGTTTACAGAGTTTGAGTTACTGAACTCAGGAAAGAGGTACAGGGTTCCTCTGTGCAAACATAATAGGTATAAGCGCTCATTTGTTCCTCTCTCAATTAAGCTTATAAATGATCAGCGATGAACATGTGACTATGAATTTATTAATATATTTTTATATCCGTGATTAATTTATGTATGATCATGTTAGGATATTAATTTTGTATAAGTAGTTTTTAGAAAAAGGTGATTTGTAATTTGCATAGCTCTTCGGGTAGCTTGAATATCCTATGTACTTTTTTGTTTTTTAATTTGTTTTTAATTCTGTATAGCCGTATACTGTATATCTGTGATTGAATGTTATGCATGGACATGATATGATATCACTTTTGCATGAGCAGAATTTAGGAATTAGGTGATTTGCTATTTTGCACAGTTCTCTGAGTAGCTTTAATGTTGTATGTCTTTTTTTTGTTTTCAACTGTTTTAACCCTATACCTGTGCTTTGTCTTCGTTGAAATCTTCATGTAGCAATCTCTTTATCCAAAACTAATTTCTCCTTGGGGAGACAAATAAAGATACTTTGACTTGACTTTGACAGGACTTCACAACCCGTCAAAAAAAGTTTGGTTTAACTAGAAGAAATTATGACAGAAATATATGAATTACTATTGTAGGCCTACAGTAGAATGTACTTCTCATAATAATATTTACAACAATAATGATAATACAATTTATTTATACATTATTTAAGGAATATATATTGTTTGTCCATGGTTTAATTGAGTAAATCTGCTTTACAGCACTTTGCCAAAAAATAAAAGGACAAATCGTTGGTTAAACTTTTATTTGATTACCACCGTTTTTGATAATATATTTGTATTAAATCATAAAAAGAAAAAAATTCATGTAACTAAATTATTTTTAAACATTTTGATAAGTTATTAATGATAAAAACTTAATGATAAAAACTTAATGATAAAAACAAGTTATTAATCTAATTCATAATCAATTATTGAAATTAGTTGATTAGACATGCTTTATTGAACAAATGTTTCCAAGTTCCCTTTCGTCGTCACTCCGAGTTCCGTCGGATGACGACGAATGGGGTTTCGCTTAGAAAGCCAATCGACTTCGAGTACTACAAAACGAGCCAATGGCAAAGAAATGCCATGGGTCTGCGGAATTTGCATAGCGTAACTCCGCCTCACCTCGTGGGTATTTAAGGAGCACGCTGGCAGCAAATAGGCATGTTTTCGCTTCGGAGCCAAGGTGATCCTTCGTTCCACAAGCCATTCCTGTATTGTCAGTTCTGCAAGACGAGCGAGATTCTCTGGTGTTGGTGTGACGGCGATCTCTGGCGAGCGCGCACTTCCTGCTTATCTGTCTGTGGTTTGACAGTGAGTGTGTTTCTCCCCGGGCGCTTCAACACAGTCAGAGTTTCTTTTCTCTCACAAAAGAGCTTGCACGTGGCACGTCTTTTTAAAGATGCCTCGCCCGTGCACTTCTGGTTGCGGTAGACTCGTTGCCGACTCTGATGGGCACGAGCGTTGCATAGTGTGTTTGGGCATTGATCCCGCTAGAGCAGCGCTCGTGGATGACTCATGTTCTCTCTGCGGGAACATGACCATCGCAACATTACGATCAAGACTCAGTGATCTCGCAAGAGTGAGAGCCCCCTCATCCACACCCCGATCTACTGACTCCAGAGGTGGGTAGTAACGAAGTACATTTACTTCGTTACATTTACTTGAGTATTTTTTTGGAAATTTTTTACTTTTAAGAGTAGATTTAACTGTGGGTACTTTTACTTTTACTCGAGTACATTTCTAATGAAAAAACTGTACTTTTACTTCGTTACGTTGGGCGACGTTCCTCTCGTTACTTTATTTTAATGCAATATGTTGTTAAAAGCGTAGTTTATTCTAAGCGCGCGCTCTCTCTTTTTTCTGGGCATGAGCGATGCTCAATTCACAAATGAATCACTCTTTTGAGTCGATTCTGTTCAAAGACTTCATCAAACAAGTTGGGCAGATCTGTCTAAATCGGTTCGCGAATCAGTTTGAATGATCTGTTCAGTTTCCTGCACGCACTGAATCGTCTCGGAGTCGTAACAGGAAGATTTAAGAACATCAAGAGCGTTGTATGAAGTGGCGGTCCACAGTCTACAGTACAGTCTAGAAAGTAAATCTGCAAATGCATCATATTTTTTGCCAGCGATGAAGATCTTTATTAGTTGAACATCGTCGTATGTTACTTCGTAGCTGTCTGGGAATGAATTCACACGACGATACATTCGATTTCATTTCATTCAGGTAATACATTTTACAACCAAACAGATTATTAGCACTACTACAAAGTATGGCATTACCCTTTTTTCGGACATATACATTACTTTATACATTAAATAAGCTATCATCGTCCAGTTTATGAATGTGTGTACACACACAATGTGTGTATTGCGCAGTGGCGTGCGAACTCGACTTGAAAACGAATGCCTTTGCCTGCCTTATTAGACTCAGTTAACCAGTTTAAAGATGCTTTCATAAATATAGCCTACATTTAAATACATTTTGGAGAACAGACAGAAGAAGATCCGTGTATTTGATCGTTGTTTGTGTTGGGCATGACATGACTGCGAGCACATGTGAAGAGTTTTAACTCTTTCTAATCTGTGTCAATTTATTTATTTATTTGATCAGGGACAATGCACAAAAAACATTAATCTAAGAAAGAAGAGATGTCATGTGCCAGGTTATAGCAAAAATGCTAATTTCCGCCTGCAGTCCCTGGACAGGTTGATGATATACTTACAAATGGTTCCCATCCCTTTATGAATGCAAAACTCCATAGAGTCACTTTATTCCGACATTGTCTAATAATCCAAATGTAGTTGTATAAGTTACTATACTATTATACAAACCAAAGGACAGGCAATGGTTTTCGGGCTATAATATACAGAATACAGAAATAATGTTTGTCTCTTCTGTTTTTGTTGCAAAGATAGCTTATCTAATTATGATGATAATAGTCATTTAAATGAAAAAATATCTAAATAATATCATGATATATAGGCTATATATATAGGCCTATGTGATCCAAAGTAACTAGTATCTAACTACTTGAGTAGTTTTTTCATTGGATACTTTTTTACTCTTACTCAAGTAACTTTTGAGATTATTACTTTTACTTTTACTTTGAGTAAATATTTCTATAAGTACTTGTACTTTTACTTGAGTACAGTTTTTGGATACTCTACCCACCTCTGACTGACTCTAGAAATAGAGCTAGTACTTCGGCTGGTGGCCAGGGTGATCTGAGGGTGACGGTTTGGAACCAAGCGCCGACTATCAGTCCGTGCCCAGCCGCACCCTCTCCAGTGTTGCAACCCGTGAGTGTTCAGGGGATTCCTGTGGGACCATCTTCGGGTGCCCCGCGGGTTTCCTTTGGCGCTCCAGAGGAGGACGCGATGTCTATCGCGGCATCACAAGGTGGGTCTGAGTCGTCTGGAAGTGAGGACTCATCACAGCTGCCACCTTCGGGTGTGAATACAGTTGTGCCAGAGTCTGATCCAGAGATGACGGCCATGCTGTCTCGAGCCGCCGCGAGCATCGGGTTAGAGTGGACCCCTCCGCCCTGCCCCGAGCGCTCGCGGCTGGATGACTGGTATTTGGGTCAGGCTGCGGACCCCCGTCCGCGTCAGGCTCCGATACCTTTCTTCCCGGACGTGCATGATGAGATCTCGAAGTCCTGGAAGACCCCCATGTCTTCCCGTGACCGCTCGATGATCTCATCCACCTTTCCTCCCCTCGATGAGGCCGCTGCCCGTGGGTACACTGGGCTCCCCCCGGTTGAACGCTCTGTTGCGATGCAACTGTGTCCTCAGAGCGCTTCTTCTCGTGGTGAGCCTAAGCACCCATCCAAAGCCTGTAGGTACTCGTCTACACTAGTGGCGAAGTCCTACAGAGCTGCGGGACAGGCAGCCACCTCTTTGCATGCCATGGCCATTCTGCAGGTCTACCAGGCCCAGATGCTCAGGGACATGCACGAGGGCAGGACAGACCCAGGGCTCTTCAATGAGCTGCGCGCCGCCACCGACCTTGCTCTCCGAGCGACGAAGGTGACCGCACGCTCCCTGGGTTTGGTGATGTCCACAGCTGTGGTCCAGGAGAGACACCTTTGGCTGAACCTTGCTGATATGAAAGATGCCGAGCGGTCCCGGCTGCTCGACACCCCCATATCGCAAGACGGCCTTTTCGGCGGTGCAGTCGAGGACTTTGCCCAACAGTTCTCGACTGCTCAGAAACAGACTGAGGCGATCAAGCATATTCTGCCCCGACGGCCCGCTGCTGCCTCCACCCAGCCGACCGGGCAGAATACTCAGTCTGTTCGCCGCCGAGGGCGCCCTCCTACGGCTCCCGCCCCTCCCGCCCGGCCCAAGCAGCAGCCTTCACCTGGGCCCGGTCGCGGAGGAAGCCGTAAGAAGGCGCCCCAGCCCTCTCCAGCCCCGCCCCCCGCTAAACGCCGGGCTAAGCGGCGCTCCTGAGACGGGCTGCTCAGGGATGATGTTCACTTCTCAGGAGATGGTAGCAGGACCACTCCTTCCCCCGGTGGAGGGCCGGGGGAGAATCTTTTGTTCTCCACTCCCCGCTGCTCACCCTCGGGTGGGCAGCACCCTAATGTGGTTAAAGAAAGAAGTGATACATTCATCCCTGAGCACACAGAGTTCTCGGACGACACGGTGCGCCGCCCCCGGGCCGTGCACCCCTCGTCCTCCTCTGTCCCAGAGCCGGATGACAGTGCGCGCCGTCCCCGGACCGTGCTGCTCTCATCCTCCTCTGTCGCCAGACCCCTGGCAGAGCAGACCCCTGTGGAACGTTCGTCCTTCCCTGGTCTCCTCTGTCAGGACGAGGTCTATGGCTGTACCCCCACACCGGGCCGCTATGCCGTCCACGTCTGGGTCAGCCATACCGCCTCGCTGCCCCACCGACGGGAAGTCTGTGGTTCGCATGACCCCGCTGGTTCAGTCCTTGGGAGCCTGGCTAGAGCTTCCCAATCTGTCCCGCTGGGTCGCACGAACGATCAGGCTCGGCTACGCGATTCAGTTCACGCGGTCTCCTCCTCAGTTCACGCGGTCTCCTCCCCGCTTCAGGGGAGTCCGCTCCACTTTGGTCGGTGGCAATGCCCCTATCATGAGAGCGGAGGTTGCTACCCTGCTGGCGAAGGGTGCGATCGAGACTGTCCCTCCAGCCGAAATGAAGACCGGCTTCTACAGCCCGTATTTCATTGTCCCGAAGAAAACCGGTGGGTTATGGCCAATCCTGGACCTGCGCGTTCTGAACCGCTCCCTTCACAGGCTGCCGTTCAAGATGCTCACCGCCAAACGCGTTTTCGAATGTGTGCGGCACCAGGATTGGTTTGCAGCGATCGACCTGAAGGACGCCTACTTTCATGTCTCCATCCTCCCTCGACACAGACCGTTCCTCCGGTTTGCTTTCGAGGGGCAGGCATATCAGTACGCAGTTCTCCCATTCGGGCTAGCCCTGTCTCCTCGCGTCTTCACGAAGATCGTCGAGGCAGCCCTTGTTCCCCTCCGGGAACACGGGGTTCGCATTCTGAACTACCTCGACGACTGGCTAATTCTAGCTCACTCTCGAGATCAGCTTTGCGAACACAGGGATTTGGTGCTCCGCCATGTAGCCCGTCTGGGCCTTCGGGTCAACTGGGAGAAGAGCAAACTTTGCCCCGTGCAGAGGATCTCTTTTCTCGGTATGGAGATCGACTCGGTCGCCATGTCCGCGCAGCTTACGAGCGAGCGCGCGCAGTCACTGCTGACTTGCCTGAGACAATTCGAGGGCAAGAGTGCGGTTCCACTGAAACTTTTTCAGAGGCTCCTGGGGCATATGGCATCCGCAGCCGTGGCAACACCGCTCGGATTACTTCATATGAGACCGCTTCAGCTTTGGCTTCGCGACCGAGTCCCGAGGTGGGCATGGCAACACGGCACTCTCCGAGTACCAGTTACTCCGACCTGCCGTCAGACCTTCACCCCGTGGTCGAACCTCAGTTTTCTACGGGCCGGAGTGCCCCTGGAACGAGCTTCCCGGCATATTGTCGTAACGACAGATGCCTCTACCACGGGCTGGGGTGCCATGTGCAATGGACGTGCTGCCGCGGGCTCCTGAACAGGACCCCACCGCCTATGGCATGTCAATTGCCTCGAGTTGCTGGCTGTACAGCTCGCCTTGCGCCGCTTCCGAGCCGTGCTCAGGGGCCAGCATGTACTAGTCCGTTCAGACAATACCGCGACTGTAGCGTACATCAACCGTCAAGGTGGTCTGCGCTCCCGCCGTATGTCGCAACTCGCCCGCCACCTCCTCTTATGGAGTCAGAAGCATCTGAGGTCGCTTCGTGCCATTTATATCCCCGGAGCCCTGAACTGTGCAGCCGACGAGCTCTCACGGCTTCAGCCCCTCCCGGGAGATTGGCGACTCCATCCCCAGTCGGTTCAGCTGATTTGGGACCAGTTCGGGGACGCACAGATAGATCTGTTTGCCTCTCACGACTCGACCCATTGCGCCCTGTATTATTCCCTGACCGAGGGCACGCTCGGCACGGATGCACTGGCGCACAGCTGGCCGCAGGGCCGCAAATATGCGTTTCCCCCAGTGAGCCTTCTTGCGCAATTCCTGCGCAAGGTCAGGGAGGACGAGGAGCAGGTCACTCTGGTCGCGCCGTATTGGCCCACCCGGACCTGGTTCTCCGAACTCATACTCCTCGCGACAGCACCTCCTTAGCCAATTCTTCTGAGGAAGGACCTCCTTTCTCAGGGACGGGGCACCCTATGGCACCCTCGTCCCGATCTTTGGAACCTCCACGTGTGGCTCCTGGACGGGACGAGGTAGGTTTGAGTACCCTACCACCAGCGGTGGTGGCTACCATCACTTCCGCTAGAGCGTCGTCCACGAGACACGTCTATGCGTTGAAGTGGAACCTCTTCGTCAACTGGTGCTCTTCTCACGGAGAAGACCCCCGGAGATGTTCGATCAGTGTTCTGCTTTCCTTTCTTCAAGAAGGGTTGGAGCGATGGCTGTCTCCCTCCACCCTCAAGGTCTATGTCGCCGCTATTGCCGCACATCATGACCCGATAGAAGGTAAGTCTGTGGGGAAGCATGACCTGATCATCAGGTTCCTGAGAGGAGCGAGGAGACTGAATCCTCCTCGCCCTCCTCTCGTACCCTCTTGGGACCTCGCAGTGGTCTTAACTGCCCTGCGCAGCGCTCCCTTTGAGCCTTTGCAGTCAGTCGAGCTTAACTTCCTGTCAATGAAGACAGCGCTTCTGACTGCATTGGCCTCCATCAAGAGGGTAGGGGACCTGCACGCATTCTCCATTGACGAAGCGTGCTTGGAATTCGGGCCGGGCGACTCTCACGTGATCCTGAGACCCCGGCCTGGATATGTGCCCAAGGTTCCTACCACTCCCTTTCGGGACCAGGTGGTGAACCTGCAAGCGCTGCCCCCGGAGGAGGCAGACCCAGCCTTGGCATTGCTCTGTCCAGTACGTGCTCTCCGCATCTATGTAGACAGAACGCAGTGTTTCAGGACCTCAGACCAGCTCTTTGTCTGTTATGGTGGGAAGCTGAAGGGAAAGGCTCTCTCCAAACAAAGGTTGTCTCACTGGATAGTGGACGCCATTGCTTTGGCATACCAACAGCAAGGTCGACCGTGCCCCCTTGGTGTGACTGCCCACTCCACCCGGAGTGTGGCATCCTCTTGGGCTTTAGCGCATGGCGCCTCGCTAACAGACATCTGCAGAGCTGCAGGCTGGGCGACACCTAACACATTCGCCAGATTTTACAATCTCCGAGTGGAGCCAGTCTCCTCCCGTGTACTGTCTTTTTCAAGCTAACACGGGATCCGTTAGGTGTCTTCGCTTGCTCGCCATGCCACTCCTCGGACTGGATACGTGCGATATTCTCCTCAGGTGAGCTTCCCCGAAAGCCCTGAGTTCCTCCAGCACTGCTGACGCTGGCGCCAGTGTCTATTGCCTGCGCGTCGGCTAGGTGCCTTCCGTGTGCATGGTACCTCCTCTGAGCTACCCCCACATGTGTATTTCCACTGTAAGCCTCTCTGAGCATGTGTCTTTCCCTCGGCAAGCCACCTTGCCACCCCTGGGGTTGAAATATTCCACCTGCGGCTGGACACCCCAGTGATTCCCCATATGCATCCCTCGGGTCATATGTTTATTTTCAAGTCCCCCCCTCTGGGTTGGCAGTAATTGCATACTTCCCTAAAAGATCTGGGATATGCTCCCCAGTGTACCTTGGTTTTCCTGTGTTAAATAGGAGTCCTTCGTCCGTGCTAGTCTCACGACAGGGATCTCAGATTTACGCAGGGCACTGGAAGACAGCTGAGAAGGTGGCGTGATTAGACTGGTATCCCCATTCGTCGTCATCCGACGGAACTCGGAGTGACAACGAAAGGGAACGTCTCGGTTACGGATGTAACCCTCGTTCCCTGAGTAGGGAACGGAGACGTTCCGTCTGCCTGCCACTTCCGCTGTACCGCGGGGATCGCCTGAGCTCAGTCTTGGCTCCTCAGCGAAGAAAACATGCCTATTTGCTGCCAGCGTGCTCCTTAAATACCCACGAGGTGAGGCGGAGTTACGCTATGCAAATTCCGCAGACCCATGGCATTTCTTTGCCATTGGCTCGTTTTGTAGTACTCGAAGTCGATTGGCTTTCTAAGCGAAACCCCATTCGTCGTCATCCGACGGAACGTCTCCGTTCCCTACTCAGGGAACGAGGGTTACATCCGTAACCGAGACGTTTTTCCAACCAAAAAAACTGTTCATTTATTTAACTGATTTTAATTGATGATAATAATAACAACCATAATTTAATACAGTTCATATATTTAATAATTAATAATAATAATAGATTTTATTTATAACGCGCTTTTCATTCCAAAGAATCTCAAAGTGCTACATAAAAGAACAACAATAATAGCTGCAGAATACTAAAAACAATGAAAGCAATAGAACAATCAGCACATAAAAGCCTTTCTAAATAAAAAGGTCTTCAGTTCTGATTTGAAGGTGTCCAGGCTCTGTACTTCTCTCAGCTCACTCGGGAGGTGGTTCCAAAGCCGAGGTGCAGCTGAGCAGAAAGCTCGGTCCCCCATAGTGCGAAGTCTTGTGGTCGGGACCTGAAGAAGTCGGTGACCTGATGATCTGAGAGTGCGGGAGGAGGATTTCAAGGTGATGAGTTCTTGTAGATAGGGTGGTGCAAGACCAGTGATACATTTGTGTGTGAATAGCAGAATTTTGAAATCGATCCGGAATGAAACAGGGAGCCAGTGGAGTGAGTGTAAGATGGGAGTTATGTGATCATATTTTCGGAATCTCATGAGGACTCTGGCAGCGCTATTTTGGATGTATTGTAGCTTCTGCATGTTTCTGGCAGAAATCCCAATGAAGAGTCCGTTACAATAATCCAACCTGGTGGAAATAAAAGCATGAACAAGTTTCTCTGCATCTGAAAGAGTTAAAAGAGGACGTAGTTTGGAGATATTTCGAAGATGGTTGAATGAGGTTTTGCAAATATATTTAATGTGTTCGTTGAAGGTCAGCTGCGGGTCAAACCTAACCCCTAGGTTTGTAACAGAGGAGGAGAAAGTGATGGCTTGGTCGTCCAAGATGAATTGAGATACGGGAGAGGAGTGGATCTGTTGTGGGGTTCCAACAAGTAGTGCCTCAGTTTTACCGGAATTTAGCTGGAGGAAGTTGCTAACCAACCATACCTTTATCTCCAGAAGACATGTGTTGAGTCGCGACAAGATTGCGGAGGAGCTTGGAGCAGTTTTAATATAAAGTTGCAAATCGTCCGCATAACAGTGGAAGGATAGTCCATGCCTGCTGATGACAGAACCGAGGGGAAGCAGGTATAGAATAAATAGGATAGGGCCGAGAACTGACCCCTGTGGGACACCACACGTAACAGGGAGCAGCCTGGACTATTATTCTCCTAAAATGACTCGTTCAGTCCTGCCAGAGAGGTAGGACTGAAACCACTGCAGTGCTGTTCCCGATAGTCCAACTGCATTGTGGAGGCGGTCCCGAAGGATGGTATGGTCAACCGTGTCGAATGCCGCTGTTAGGTCGAGTAGAATGAGCAGTGATGGTGATCCTGAATCAGCTGCCATGAGAAGGTCATTTGTCACCCTTAGCAAAGCTGTTTCGGTGCTGTGGGCCGAACGAAAGCCTGATTGAAAAACCTCATATAAGTTATTGTGTTCTAGATGGTTGTGAAGCTGAGTGGCGACTTCCTTCTCTAGAACCTTTGACAGAAAAGTGAGGTTGGAGATTGGTCTGTAGTTTCCCAGGACCTCTGGGTCTAGGGTTGGTTTCTTAAGTATCGGACGAATGACAGCAGCTTTAAGGGCAGGAGGGACAACGCCTGTTTTTAGTGAGAGATTTATAAACTCAGTGATGATTGGGCTGACACTGGAAATGAGCGACTTGAGCAAAACAGTCGGGATGGGATCCAGGATGCAGGCGGACGGCTTCATTTTATTGATGATTTCCTCAACATGGCTCTGCTGAACCTCGGCAAAGTAAGGAAATATCGTCAATCCACCGGACAGGGGGTTGGAGGACGACGGAGACAGTGATGGAGAGCCAGATATTGAAGTACGGATGTTATTGACTTTGGATCTAAAAAAGTCCATGAAGCTGTTGCATCGCTCCACTGTGGCTTCAGTGGATATAGATGATTTCGGCTTCAGGAGATTGTTTACTGTAGAAAAGAGCTGTTTGGAATTTCCAGTGTTCTTATTGATGATGTTGGAATAAAATTTTGCGCGTGCACCCTTCAAGGACTTAAGATAAGCCTTTTGATGGTCACGGAATGCAAGATTGTGAACAGTTAGACCAGTCTGTTTACAGCGTCTTTCCAGGGTACGGCCCTCAGTTTTCATTTGCCGCAGCTCCTGCGTGAACCAGGGTGCAGAGCGTTCGAAGTTGACTTCCCGAGTCCTGACAGGGGCATGGCGGTCAAAAACACTGCTCAATGATGTATTGTAGTGATCCACTAGTCTGTCCACTGTTGTAGAGGCTGGGCAGTTTATATTGGACTGAAGGTCTGCGGTGAAGGAAGTTGGGTTTATTTGCTTCCAGTTCCGGAATGATATTTGGCGCTTTGGTCTAATGATGGGCAGTGAGAATGTAAGGGCCATAGAGACCAACTTGTGATCAGACACACCCAGATCTTTCACCTCCAGGTTGTTTATGGGAGCCGCGTCAGTAATGACAAGATCTAAGGTGTGGCCCTTGGTGTGCGTAGGAGCCTTCACATGTTGTTGGAGACCAAGACAATCAATCAGACTCATGAACTCTGTTGCAAGATGACAGGAGGGTTTGTCAATATGGATATTAAAATCACCAAGAATAACAATCCTGGTTGACATGGAACAGAGTGATGTAAGTAGATCATGTATTTCAGGGAGAAATGAGGAGTGTGGTTTGGGGGGACGGTATATGAGGCAGTGGCAAGGGAGAGAGTTTCAGTTCATCCCGATAGATTACGGCCAAACCACCCCCACGTCCAGAGCTGCGTGATTTTTCCATATAGACATAACCCTTAGGGCAAGCTTCATTGAGTACTGAGTGGTCGCCTGTTTTGTGCCAAGTTTCCACTAGGCACATGAAGTCTAATCCTCTATCCAGAATATGGTCATGGATAAGCAGGGATTTATTGGTAAGGGATTGTGTGTTAAATAATTCCATAGTAGCAGGAGACAGAGCTGATGGTGAAAGTCTCTGTAAGCTCCGCAGTACACTGTGGTCCACTCCGTGTTTTAAATATCTCCCCCCACTATAGGTCGTCAGGAGCGGTGAAGGGTTCCTACATACTCCAAGCGCGGCAGTGCTCTGATGACGCCGTTGTAGCGCGACACGCGCAGCTGAAGACCAGATGGAGGGGATCGTCGATGCACCATGCAGGAGATAAACAAAGTCTTTCCGAGCACTTCTGTGGCAGTACCGGGGTCGGCGCAAAAGTCCAAGCTGTCTTATAGCTGTGATGCAAGGTGGAGCAGTGTCGCAGTTGAGACTCAGCAGTTGAGAAATGGAATATTTCAACATCATGCTGGACGCTGGTGGCGTTAGCACAGTGTTTACACCAAAGAGCGGCAGCAGGTACGTTGCTAAAGCACCCAGTCAAAAAGATTGTTGCGGTACAGAGAGGTAGGAAACTTGCAAGGGGGATAAAAAAAAAAAGTCCTATAAAAAAAAAAAAACACTTTCTTAAAATACGCTAAATTAAAATCAGAAATTAAAATCAGAAACGGAGAAGCGGCGAACAGACAGCGCCAGCGTCCTCTCCGTCAATACCTACATACCTCTCCGTCAATACCTACATACAATACCTTCAATACATTTTAAATGTAATTGTTTAATACCGCAAACCTGCACAGGAGAGTCCCCCACCCCACCCCTGCTGTTAAACAAGTAACTCAGTAACTTTTACTCTGAATACATTTTAAATGAGCTACTTTTACTTTTACTTAAAGGCACACTATGCAGGATTTCCGTTTTTGTCAAACAGCGACCCCTAGAGTCGGTGTGGAGTACTTGTATTTAACATTACTGTCGTAAATACCACTCACGCAGAGCGTCTCTGCCATATGACTGACATTTATGAATATTAGAGCCTGTGGTCACGTGACGGTCGTAAAGCGATACGTTCTCCAGGCATTCTCCAGGTCACATGACCTGGCCAAAGGCGCTGCGCCTTCTCCAAACTTACATAGGCAGTATTTCAAGAGGGCAGCCCCGCTCGGAGCATTGATAGTGTCAAGCGCTGTATATTAGCCTGAGGAATCATTTAAAATAACTCATATGCGTCAACTCTTTAGGTCACAAAGTCCGCGGTGTGCCTTTAAGTACAAGTAAAAGTAAGGGTCTAAAAATCTACTCAAGTCAAATTTTATTGAAGGAAAAGTAGTTTTACCTGAGTATAATATTTATTACTCTTTCCACTTCTATCTATTTGATTAATAAAATTCACTCTCTTTGGATTATCCTGGTTTACGCCTATGCCTTCCTATCACCTCGCTTGGTCCTTAAAAGCAAATGTTACGACTGGCCCCAATATTGATCCGAACCATGTGTCCCACTCAAGAGGAGAAAAGACATGATCTGTATTGAGTTTAGCTAAATTGTGCGCTGATCTCCCAGTGTTGTCTGGGGTATATGAACATGTAACAGTTGCATGTTCCTCCTGGGAGGCTAACAGAATATCAAGAGCCATTCGATTTAGTAAAACAACCTTCCTCATTACATGCACTTCTTCTGCAATGTCAGCAACAGAACTAAGTGCAGTTTTTGCTGTGGCCTCATGTAGTGCCTGTACTTCATTCTGTAAATTAATCATATTTTCAGTTTCAGAGATTAACCCTCTGGGGTCGGCAAACGCGCCGGCGCGTTTTGGCAGTTTTTTTTTCACATGGCAGAAAAATAGAATTAAACTACTCCATCATTTCTGGTCATACAGACTTAAGACATATGAAAAAATAAACTGTTAAATGTCTACTTTTTTATGTGCCCACCTACAATCGAAATAAAATATTGTGCTTTTGTAAAATAAAGAAAATAAACAGGGTGTGGGTTCTGCCACTTTTTTTCTGGAGCACGTCTCTAAACTTAAACAAAACTCAGCAAATCTTTTCACCTAGCCATGAGCAATATTTGTTTATAATCATTTAAGTTTGTACTTTCAAATGATCTGATTCAAAACGAAAACAAATTTTCTCTGTTTAAGTAATTTGTATAAAACCAACAAGATTTCCAGTTTCTCAAACGCTTGCTCATTTTTTTTAATTTGACCACGCCCACACGCGCAAAAGAGAATGATATGCAAATCTCCACGAAGGAACGCGCTCATTACCTAAAAAACAAAGCACCAAACTTCATCAGTCCTCTGCTTTTCGTCGAGTTTGGAAGACACGCAGTGAGCTTACATTGGATTTACCTCAGAAGAAGAAGAATGCGATTTGAAGACAAGAAAGATGTAAGGTAAGAAATGTATTATGAATTATATTAGTTAGTGTTATTGTTGCATACACTTAACATTCCAGTTGACAGAAACATGTTGAAATATGAACTATAGCCTAGACAGGCAGGACATGTCATGTACGACAGGAGGATGTTTTTATGTTTGATAATAAAACACAGCTTTATGTTAGGCTAGTATCAGTGTTTACTCTAATATGGTGAATATTATAATGTAAGGAACCATGTTTACTGTTAAATACTGTGTTTGTAACGAATGGAAACATTTGAAGTAAACGTATCCATATATTTTTCTCTAGTGTACTGAAGTGTTTCTTTTTAACGATTTATAGGCCGCATGCTATAGGCTATTGTTATTATTATTTGTAATTAAAATCGCCCCACATCATCATGGGGTACTTTCCATAAGATCATCTCTCAATGCAAATCAAACCAGCTATTAGGCTAACTGAAATAAAACCATGTCTATATTGTGAAGGGTAGTCAACTTTAGCATGGGTGTGTTCACTTATTCTAAGCACTGTGTGTGTGTGTGTGTGTGTGTGTGTGTGTGTGTATATGTATGTATGTGTATATATATATTATATATATATATAAGAATGTATATATATATATATATATATATATATAATTGAATCGCAATTTTAACCAGAAAAATCTACAATGTATGCCCAAAGTCGTGCAGCCCTATAGTTTCTCTTGATATCAGCATGTTCACATGTGTTTATTTTTTTTTATTTTTTTTACAGGGACGATATGCCACTGATGAGTCCTGCTGACTTCAACATTCACAGGAGACTCTGTACATGAACATGGTAAAATGAAAAATCAAACACCTTGGAAATGACGGGTATATACTATATTTCAGGAATGGCACAAAGTTGTGTGACTGTTCAAGCCTCTGTTTTTAGATCAGTGTGTTTACTAATGTGCTTTTTTGTCCTTTGTTGTGTATCTTTGGATTATGTTGTGTTGTAAATAAATCCAAAAAATCTAAAAGCCATTCTTTTTTAAATCTCCTCATTCTTTGTGCAAGGCTCCTCGTAATGGGGCCTGATAGCACCTAATAGGGCCATTATGGGAGGGTCTTTGTCTTTCTCAGGTGTGAAATGCATACATATTAATGAGAGATCACGCCTCCTTGCATAAAGCTTTCTCAAACAAAACACGTCATTAAAAATGTAAAATACTTTATTGTCTTATCTGAATGAGTAGTCAGGATGATTCTCACATAGTTTTGGAGCAAATATTCTAGGCTCTGTGATACAAATTTCAAAAGTATTGTGAAGAAATAATCAATATTATTAATATAATAATCAATATAAAGCCTTATTTCAGAAACTTTCATTTTTAGTTTTTTCAATAACCATGCATAAACAATATTCTCTCAAAACTACAAATATGTACATACATGTTGCTCACATATTACGGTAGCCCTGTTTGTGCTTAATAGAGTGTAATTACACCTGTGCCACTAATATGTTTATAAGCAACTGAAAAAAGCACAAATGTCAGGGCATGTCAAAACATCTCAATGACCCCAAAACACCTTAGACCCCAGAGGGTTAAATACTCGATCTGTGTCATGATTAAAAGATGTTTCACATAATCCTCTCCTCTGACATTACTCACATTGCCAGTAATAGAAGCCAAATAACATCCTTAAAATCCCTTACAAAGGACAAAGTGTGTGTCATTAGAACAGCGAGTGTTTCGATTTCTCATTGTTAGAAGAGTTTTGTCACATCTGGAAAATGCACACATCCGGCTTAGACTTACTCATTACATTCTTCTCTTGAAGGCAACAGGAAGAATTAACTTATTCCCTTCAGATTTCACATTAAGAGCAAACTGATAACTATAATCAGTACTGTTGTATGCAGTCTAATGCCATGAACTATAATGTTAATGAGAATCATTTCTGTAGTGACATACACTGCTCGTGAACAGCAGTTTGTTGTGCCAGGAATAATCAGCCACAGTAAAGACACATCTGTAAGCATTTGATATTGTAAATGGTTCAAAATTGCATTTAGCACAAGTTTCACCCTGTAATTTCCAAAAGTCAATGTGAAAATCTATTTCTTTACCACCTCATATTCTCTGTTTTAAATTTTTCGCTTTTACACTTTTGCCATTTGTTGTCTCAACATTAAGGCAGTCTATGCTCTAGTACTGTTACTCTAACTCTAAACGAGTCGTCTGGCAGGTTTATCATTAACTAGAATTAGCTAGTTGTTTTCTTCGATGCTGCATCATACTGTGGTAGTTAAGCAGCGAGTAATGTTGTTGTACAGGAAACATAGTTTAGATTGTTGAATGGCAGGGCTGTCCATCACCAAAAATCATTAAAATGTCTACAAAACTATAAAACTGATCCAAGATCAGGTAATAACCATAAACACTGGTTTACTGGGATCGGCCCCCAACAGAGAACCATTGAAATTTCAAAACATTTGGAAACAGTTGTGACCTAACAAAGCCTTTTTTTACCGAATTCACGTGACAAAAGCGGTCATCACATGCAAAATGGAGTATAAAGTCAGTACCTCGCTGCCCTTTTTTTTTGCAGGAAAGTTCAACTTGCAAAAATCATATAAGGCCAAGGCACTCGGGAATTTAGAAAAAATAAAAGCCTTTGTTCATGGCTATAACATTTTTATTAGCATTCATATATCTATAAATGCCCAACCTTTGTGTATTGATGAAGACCACCTCTCCAGTAAATTGTTTTTATCTGCTATGTCTTAACATAAGAATACATGAGAGATCTCATGTTGTTCGCTTCTATGATTTGGGGAGAAAAGTTTAATTCCAGGTCTAAACTTGTGCCAGGGCTGCCAACTCTCAGACATTCAGTGCAAGACTCACGCTATTGGCACTAGCCGAGTTTCTATTACCGCAAATTGAAATTACGAATTGAAAATGCGGCCAATGGAAACACGTCAATTTTGCGCAAACTCCCATTCATCGCAAAAAAGTTTTTACACTCGCATTAGGTGGTTTTTCAAGCAATTCGAAAAATTAATATTTAGCAAAACTGCGATGGAAACAGTTTTTGGGCATTTACAGTCACCTGGCGTAGATGATGCGGTGTGTTTGGACAGAATACGAGACCGAGTTCTTTATTAAATTATAAAAAGACAAAGGAATTACAGGAATACTGGATTCTAAACCTCAAAGAAATGCCAGAATCAAGATCTCAAAGCAGAAAATGAGGGAGAAACACAGAGAAACACCAGCCGCTCCAAGTATAAGGGTCTTTCCTTGCCAGTAATGCTTGGATAACACACATACGTCTTCTTCCATTAATAATAATGGCAAGTGCAGTGGCTGGGATATACGTAAACCGACCAACATCATCGCCATGATTTTTGGAAGGATTATCACGAGAGGAAAAAATGTTTTTTTGTCGACATTTAGAAGAAATTACAAAAGTTTTGAGCAAATCTGTAATCGAAACGCGCCTAGTGTTCTCACACTTACTCACGTTACACAATATTATCACACAGTGAAAAAACACAGAGCAATGACACTGATTTTGACAGACAAGACAGAGCAGATTACTTTGATTTGAAAAAGTCTCAGCTTTCAGTCAATTTTATTACAAAATTCAAACAATAAATACAGCTCCATAATTCTCACAGCAAGCTTACCTCAAAAGTTGGCAGCCCTGTTAGTGCTAAGCAATAAAAAAACTGTATAAACAATGTGTCAATGCTGTTTATTAAGTCTAGATCAATGTGAATGGATACATGGCCCTTTTTTCAATCTATATCTATTAGTATTTTATAAAGTATTATTTACTAACCATGAATAATGACGATGTGGTGTTGCTTGTTCCTCCAGTGAACTTGAACTGTCTTGAGCAGAAGTTACTTTGAAACTCCTTTAAACCTGTATTTTCATGAAGGACTGTGGAGTTGTTTTCTTCATAACTTGAACCAGTTAAACCAGAACTAATAGAACCAGTTTTTCAAAAGGAGTTGTGACTTTGCATTTACTTTGGCATTGCCTTTTTAAGCTTTTTCCTGTTGTTCGAGGTTGTAGCTGTGATCTTCCTGAAAGCAGTCATGTTTGGCACATATAGCAGTTGAATCTGCATAACTATGATCCTCATTATTGATATCCACTGTTACAGCAGTGTCATGTCATTGTTCTCATTGGCATCTTCAGTCAGGGTGGCATTGCTGTAATCGGCAGCAGATTTCATGCTAAGGTGGCATTTGTCAGTTGGGGAATCCTCTTTATTTTCCCCTGACACTTTGCACTACAAAACTTCAGTGTTTCAGCTTACTTCCTGTTTAATCAGTGTTTCAGACAGCTCCGTACGTTAACAATTGAGCGCTTCATAGAGTTTTATTTTGAACTTGAACTTAAGTATAAAGAAATACTGACAGTGAGTTCAAGGAGTTCAGTAAAGTTATTCACAGATCTGAACTTCCCAGATCAATAAATCGTGAACTAAACGTTGTTAAAACTCAATTGACTCCTATTTCCAATCCATAGATGACGAGCTACAACCTCATTTTCCTCAGAACGAGTCTTATAATATAAATCGATCTCTATGAGACCGTCTGCAAAGTGCAAAACCCCAAAAGCGCTACTACAAAAATAGTCATTAACTTTAATGTTACACACTGTAGTGTCACCAAATTCAGTTTACACATCAATGGTCTCCTACTGGTCATACTACAACACTTAGTTTGATCAAATGTGCGTAACAAACATGTGTAGTCGAGAGGAGGCACAGGTAAATGAAGCTTACACTCTTTAACTGTATTGCATTTCAGTATCTAATCATTATAAAAACAATGTGTTTTACCAAATGAAGGTGTTTAGGCATGTCTCTATACAAAAAATAATAATAATACTATATATATTATACATATTAATAAACCAAATGTATTTCATTGTTTATAGACCCACTATCATTTTATCCACTATACCCAAGTTCTTGTACACATTTTGTTGTTGTTATTATTAATCTGACCTTCAGACATGTAAGTGACACACAGATGTGAGCATGTTGGTGGGGCCGCGTGTAAAACTGCTCATCCAGGGGTGGGTTGGGGAGGCTGCTACAGGACAATCCAGGGGCATGTTTCGGGTATGTACTCCTCTTCCTCACGGTGAGAAGCAGACAGAGGACATACGGCTGGGGAGTTTCGCTGCAGCGCAGTCAGGTAAGTGTACAGGCACGTAATCCTCTCCTTCCACAGGTGACGGACAGAGAACTCACGGCTGGAGAGCTTCACTGCAAAGCGGACAGATGAATATACAGGCACGTAATCCTCTTCTTCTTCAGGGGACAGACAGAGAACTTATGGCTGGAGGAATTTCACTGCAAAGCAGTCTGTTGAGCATTCACCTACGTGTCCCTCTTCACAATTTATTTCAATTTCTATTTGTGCTGGTCAATTATGAACAACGGGTAAATTTAACTGCTTTTGAGAGAATAGTGAGGGGCCGATCGAGTGGCGCATTCACCTACGTGTCCCTCTTCACAATGGGCTGTCAGATAATACACTCAAATGTCTGTGGAGTACAACAGTGTTAGTATCATCCATCATGACTGTGAAAATAGCTGGCATTGAGCCACAGTGCTCAATTGATTTTATTTGGATGAATTTGTCTGCCTTTTATAAGGATTTACCAATTGTTAAAATTTCTATTTGTGCTGGTCAATTATGAACAACGGGTAAATTGAACTGCTTCAGTGAGGGGAACTGTGAGGGGCCGATCGAGTGGCGCCTCTCCTAACAGATGTAATCTCACTCAAAACCTTTGATAAAACTGGAGTGCTGCTTTTATTTTTGACGTACTCAAAGTACGTACTAATTCTGACATGAGGGACAATTGTTTTGCGATGCTCGCTTTGTAGACATTCTCAAGCTGGTGTAGACAGGCTTGTTGGACACTAAAGACACAATAATTGTCACAGTTGTGGTGTAGATAAAGAAGGGCTGAGGCAAAAAGCTCCAATTCAAAGATTTACTCAAAATAAAACAAACAGGTGCAGGCAGGCAGGACGTGGCTGACGTGAAACTCTGGCTGGACGTGGCTGACGTGAAACTCTGGCTGGACGGGACCAGCGGTGAAGGCTCGGCTGGGCTGAACCAGCGGTGAAGGCTCGGCTGGGCTGGACGGGACCAGTGGTGAAGGCTCGGCTGGGCTGGACGGGACCAGCGGTGAAGGCTCGGCTGGGCTGGACGGAACCAGCGGTGAAGGCTCGGCTGGGCTGGGCTGGACGGGACCAGCGGTGAAGGCTCGGCTGGGCTGGACGGGACCAGCGGTGAAGGCTCGGCTGTGCTGGACGGGACCAGCGGTGAAGGCTCGCCTGGGCTGGACGGGACCAGCGGTGAAGGCTCGGCTGTGCTGGACGGGACCAGCGGTGAAGGCTCGGCTGGGCTGGACGGGACCAGCGGTGAAGGCTCGGCTGGGCTGGACGGGACCAGCGGTGAAGGCTCGGCTGGGCTGGACGGAACCAGCGGTGAAGGCTCGGCTGGGCTGGACGGGACCAGCGGTGAAGGCTCGGCTGGGCTGGACGGGACCAGCGGTGAAGGCTCGGCTGTGCTGGACGGGACCAGCGGTGAAGGCTCGCCTGGGCTGGACGGGACCAGCGGTGAAGGCTCGGCTGTGCTGGACGGGACCAGCGGTGAAGGCTCGGCTGGGCTGGACGGGACCAGCGGTGAAGGCTCGGCTGGGCTGGACGGGACCAGCGGTGAAGGCTCGGCTGGGCTGGACGGAACCAGCGGTGAAGGCTCGGCTGGGCTGGACGGGACCAGCGGTGAAGGCTCGGCTGGGCTGGACGGGACCAGCGGTGAAGGCTCGGCTGTGCTGGACGGGACCAGCGGTGAAGGCTCAGCTGGGCTGGACGGGACTAGCGGTGAAGGCTCGGCTGGGCTGGACGGGACCAGCGGTGAAGGCTCGGCTGGGCTGGACGGGACCAGTGGTGAAGGCTCAGGACGGGTGGTGACGGATGCTGGTGACAGTGGTTTGAGCGGTGATGTTAAAATCAGCCTCACCCACAGTGTAGGCTGAGCCGCTCAACAAAAGCCTGTAGTCCAGATAATGAGCGAACGTCCCTGGGATCGCTGCTGCTGGAGCTTGCTGGTGCAGATAATCGTCCAACCCATACCAAAACACAGTCTTTTGGACGTCATCTGCCCAGCTTACCCCATCCGAGAGCTCCAGAAACTCGGCGACATATTCCTCTATGCGACGGCCGTCCTGGAAACAGGTCAGAAGACCGCTTGTCCCGTTGTTTTGTCGGTTCTTCTGTCACGGTTGTGGTGCAGATAAAGAAGGGCTGAGCCAAAAAGCTCCTATTCAAAGATTTACTCAAAATAAAACAGAAGGCAAGCAAGCAGGCAGGCATTGTACTCGTGATGAAGCGGCCGCTCCGCACTCAATTTAAAATCACACCGCTCCACTCCCACTCCACTCACATACTCTGCTCCAAACGGCCCCAGTGGGTTAATAAAGGCCTTTGGAAGCGAAGCCATGGGTTTTTGTAAGAACAATACCCATATTTATAACTTTATAATCTAAAATAACTAGCTTCCGCCAGACGACCGTACGCATACTCAATTGGACTTGCGCCACAAGAGTAACCCGTGGCGCATGTATGACGTAGGATGTAGGAGTATCGTAAGCTTAGACGCCTCTCGCGGTTTAAACAAATAGGGCTGTGCAACAAACTGAAGCTCCTCTTCTATTATATAGAAATCATCTGACATTTCTCTTCATTACGCTGTGCGTCGGGTCAGGGGTTAGTCTTCCACCGTAGGCCGGATCAAAATCAAAAGCCCTTTCTGTCTGGCGGAAGCTAGTGATTATAGTTTATAAAGTTTTAGATATGGGTATTTTCCTTACACAAACACTGTAAAGTGACGCTTCACTTCAGAAGGCCTTTATTAAGCAACTGGAGTAAAAGTGGAGCACTTTTATCATGGATGGATGCACTTTTTTGGGCTTCAAATTTTTTTCCCAGCTATTCACTGCCATTATAAGTGAATGTGAACTTCCATTATTCCATTATACTTCCTTGCACCTGAGACCCACAACATCCAAAAGGACAATTCAACTGCAGTAGCCACCGTTCAACCTGAAGAGGGCAGCACTCATTTACACATTTTACACAGTAGCTGTGTCCCAATGTGAAGGCTGCATCCTTCGAAGGCCGGGAACTTCGAAGGATGCAGCCTATTCGTCCTTCGAAGGACGCGCACCACATAGGCCTTCGTATGATTTCCTAATTGCGCATCCAGGTGTTCCCGATTACCGCTACTGGCGCCAAGCAACGGTGCAAGAGTACAGCTGACATCCTGATAATTCATTTTTTATAATAATTTAGTAAACAGCTATGGAGCCAGAATTGGCTATTGTCATTTTTATGTTTTATATTTTACTAGAGGACATGGTGAGGATGTTTCACCCCCGGCGCCGCCATGTCATGTATTTTCGGCTTTAGCCTAAGCCTAGACCATGGCCAGAGCTGGTTTACTGCGTCCCAATTCAGAAATTCAGAGGCTGCGTCCTGACTAACGAATTGCCGGATTACACTAAACTGTTCAAGTATTGGGCGTAATTTATGTAATTAATGTAATGAAATATGAAAAGTAAAGAAAACATTCATAGGCATATATTTAGGTTTAAGGCTAGTGTATTATATTTATTATGTACATAAACGGACCATGGTGAATATATTTACACAGGTTTTTTTCAACCCCGTAACGGAGCCCGGAAAGTCACCTGCATGTGGAAAAAAAAAAATCTGTGGCGACGGTTTTCCAATCCGTTACCATTAGTTTATAAACTGTACTCATTAATTCTTAAATGGTTCCCTCGGTTTAACAAATCATGAACACGGATTAATAAAACGTACCCACCGTGCTCTCAGATTTTGTAATCTCCACAAAATCATAAACCAACCGTGCCCACACTTTCGCCATCCGTTCCCACGGGTTTGTAAACTTTATTCACGGATTTGTAGCGCCTCAGTCAGTGCCAACCAGGACACCTGTTTAGGTGCGGGATGCATTTCATTATGTTTAAACTTTTTTTTTTTTTTTTATGGATAATTTCTTGAATTTTCTAAAAAACGACATTTAGGCTACTTGTATCTTTAAAGTCCATTTTTTGGGAGGAAAAAGCTCAGTATAATAGAATAAGCAAAAAAAGACTTCACATAAAAAAGAAATATAACACAAACACAAGTTAGGTTATATAAGAATAAAACATTCATAAATAATTTTATGATTAACGTATTACTGTCTTCAGTGAACTCATTTATAAACGCAAATGATAATAATAGGCTATTGTTATTGTTATTACATTTAGGCTATTTAGAAGACGCTTTTATCCAAAAAAGGAACAAAGCAATTCTTTAAATGTCAGTCATATAGGCTACAGGTTAGACAATAATAATACAGGGCTAAGATTATCACAAATAAACACACGATTTTGATGCATATCCAAGTGTTTGTGGTAGTGTGGAGCGCGCACTGCATGACGGAGGCGCGGGCGTGAACACTTGCATTTTCCTGTCAACAGTGGAAACAACTTAAAATACTCTATCATTTCTGGTCATACAGAAAAGAATAATACATCATTCGCAACTACTTTTATTTGTCCAAACTCACAATAAAAGGAAAACGTTGTGCTTTTGTAAAATAAAATAAAACAATCAGGCGCGCTTTCATGATCTCCGTGAACTGGAGCGCGTCTCATAAATGAACTGAAACAAAATATACCTAGCCTAAAGCTTGAAATGTTCACTTTTAAACGAACAATTAAAATGCCTCATTTTTTCAGACACATTTATTATCATTAGCCTATAAATCAGATCTCTGTATGGTTCCAGAGACATATGGCTCTTCTCATTCAGCACTGCGGGGGAAATATAATTTCCAGGTTCTAATTTGGCCTTAGAAAACCAGTAAAATCGAATTTTTTTCTACATTAATTTGTGAATATTTTAAATGTTTAATAAAGGGGCAAAAAGTCATAAACAATTTTTTTGCGCAGCATTTGGTGTGTAGCCTATACAATTCAAATTTTGGTGTTCAACTTTGCGTTTTAAAAACACAACAACCGTTCATTTTTCGTTTTAGCTTATGGGGTAGGATAGACCGCAAAGCGTCCATTTATGCATCCTTCCTAGCTGAAATCATTGCAGCTGATGGCAGGGTAAGTCATTTATGTAGGCTAGGATGTTTACCACAAGATCACTCGCGCACACACACACACCCACGGGCGTACTGCTAGCACACTGCCCGTGTACTTCAGAACCAGCGGGGGGAGAGCTTTAAGGGATAAAGATGTTAATTAATGTGAACTGAAGTGCTACTCCATGTTAGTAAAAGTAGGCTATATTGCACATCATCAAAATGTGCTGATATAGATTGCCCTGGTGTAGATTGCATTTGAGGTTTAAAAAAAAAAATCATATTGTATTCTATTCACAGTCTATCATAATCGTGTTCTCATGTAGGGGCAGTCCTTTTGTCCACTGAAGTTGTGGTAAAGATGCGAGATAAAGTTTCCTGCACAACAGAGCAGTGCAAGTGGCTGATGCCATCACATGTAGAAAAGGTAGAGTGACACGTTCACAGCAAACCAAATGTGGGACAGAGAATGTTATTTTTGGGACACTGTGTAACAGTAGGCTAAATTATGATGTTAATAAATGAATGTTTATATTGTGCCCCTATGGTTATGTCTTTGCTCTAGTTAATTCATCAGGACACAATATACAGTAGACAAGTAGATTGCTTGTCTTCGTCTACAATTCATCTTCTTTAAGACACTACAGGTGAATAGGGTAATTTTTTAAACTAGCAGATATCACCATGAAACTTTCTCAGTTGATTACCTACATTAAGATGCGAAAAAAAAATGTATTACAAGTTTTCTGTAATTTAATGTTTAAATATGCAAATGAGGCATTGTCTAATTAAATATGCGCTTATTTGCATATATTTTAAAAAAACGGGGAAAAAAACTGAGTATTGGATTAAGCCAGGTTCAAAATTATTTTTTTCATTGTGTTCACATATTAGATGGAAAAAATGACGGAGGGATTTATGGATATCTACTTTTGTTATCCTGTAAATGAGAATATACTGCCAATAGCCTTAAAGAAAATGATTTTCGCCATGTTTTTTGGAATAAAATGTTATATAATTCAGGCTAGGAATAATATATTTACAAATCCCTCTGTAAATGTCTTCATAATATAACTAGGTACAAGACTGGAAAGTTTGGTGTATAAAGGTGCTACTGAAGTGGAGATTTCAGACTTGGAGTATGAGAGAAAAGTCATTTTGAGAAAACGTGCTTTAAAGGTGCCCTGTGTCATTTCGGCCAAAAAATCAATTCATACTCCACATTCCATACCAGATGGGGGCAGTATACCTCCAGAAAGTGAGTTGGTCTACTCTAGAGTAACAAACGAGAAACGGCATAGTCTCTATGCTCCGCCTCTACCTTCACAACGACCCTAGAGCCATAGCCGAAGCCAAGCCAACTACTAATAGAGGGTATGCGCATGACGTCACCGTCGGCCGGTCACGCCCACAAGTGGCAAAAAGACTGAGCGGCAGCATTTGTTTTCAGCGTGAATGCCGTGAAAAACACACAAAACACATCTAAAACAGGAAAGAGCTTTGCGATTGACTGTACAACTAGATTTGACCAGAAATCTGAGGTACTGTATATTTTTACAGACTGCAAAAAGCTACAGAACAGACTATATTCTGCATAATTGGATGTTTTTAAATAAACACTGACAAAAAACTATACAAGTTTTAGGGCTGGACGATATGATGATATACAGTATAACATTAATGTAAGTGATCACTCGGATTTAGACCTATCTATATTGTATTTATATAAAACGTTTACAGGCAAATTGTCTTCATTTATTTCCCCGGCGTCGAAATCAGGCACATATAAATGTCAGGAAACACGATTCCTGGCTGCATGTCAATATCCATGGATCACTGGATCTTTGATAAGTTGTAAGGAACACTATATCGAGTCCAACTTTTAGTTTAAACTGATAATAGTTTGTTTTACTCGCGTTAACGCAGTTTCCCCTATTAACTCCAGTCACGCAGCAGCTCTTCTGCCACTCAGTCCCGCTGAGGGGGGCGTGTTCCGGCGGGGAAGTGACGTTAATGCATTCCCTCTATAGAGGACGTTTTGACTCCAGAGGAACATTGGTGGATGTCAAGTGATTTTTAAATATGACATCTTCAAGCTACTCCCCTTCACCAGTGAATATGTTCATATTCGTTTTGTTCATATAACATTTGTATTGTTAGTTTGAATTACATTAATTTGACAGACAGCATTCGCTGATGTTGACCAAGCTAGCGCCATTCAGAGCTGCCAACTCTCACGAATTCACCGTGAGACTCACGCGATTGACACTTTTCACACGCTCTTGTCACCGGGGTGACAAAGGCAGGCGGAACCTTTTAATCACGGCCGGGTTTCCGAGGGGAGGGATTTCCGGTGTGGGACCCGGAAGACTCCAGTTCCGGAAAACTCCGAGCAGAGACGGAGGATGATTAGTTGATACAAAACAGGTGCGGGAGAGGATGATTGCGACCGCGATTGGGACGCGTTGTCAGTTGGGAAGGATAAAAGGACATTTCATCTTCAACAAGGGAAGAGAAAGGAGAGAGGAATAGCGGGGGAGATATTCGGGTGAATCTGGAGATGTGGAGATGCGGGGAGGAGGACTGTGGTGGATAAGAGATAAGTGCTATTGATGTTTGGATTGAGAAAAGAGAAATCTGTTGGAGGACGTGGTGAGAGGATAAGTGCTGTTGATGGACTGTGATACGAGAAATCTGTTTGGAGGATGTGATGAGGCTGCATGAAGTGTAATTTTGTCGTTTTGGAGGAAGTTGAATGTCCCACGCTCCATTGGAAGAAGTCCAAGAGATTGTAAGAGGCGCAGTGGACCAGACCCCCTGTCTCCGCCCTAGTTTGTGAGTGACGAGACTTTGCAGTGTTGTTCATTAATGTAAACTCGTGTGCAGATTTGTGCGAGTTGCAGTTGAGCACGAGTGGAGGTGTAATGCAGTGACATTGGGGAAGCGGTCCTGGCTGTGGAGACATCGTCCGCGACTCATTGGATGGAGACCGTTGGAAGAAGTCATCTAGTGGTGAAATTCTCCTTTTCTCCTCTTTAATCGTTACGGGGCAATTGTGAAGTGTTAGTTTGCTGTGGAATCCTCATCTTCTCTCTCTGTCTGCCGGAGCCTTGTGAGTAGAACCAGCTTTGCTGTGGAATCCTCATCTTCTCTCTCTGCCTGCCTGAGCCTTGCGAGTAGAACAAGCTTTGCTGTTGAATCCTCATCTTCTCTCTCTCTGAGCCCTGTGAATAGAGTTAGCTTTGCTGTGGAATCCCCATCTTCTCTCTCTGTCTGCCTGAGCCTTGTGAGTAGAACCAGCTTCGCTGTTGAATCCTCATCTCCTCTCCGTCTGAGCCCTGTGAATAGAGCCAGCTTTGCTGTGGAATCCTCATCTTCTCTCTCTGGCTGCCTGAGCCTTAGCCAGCTTCGCTGTGGAAACCTCATCTTCTCTCTGTCTGAGCCCTGTGAATGGAGCTAGCTTTGCTGTGGAATCCTCATCTTCTCCCTCTGTCTGCCTGAGCCTTAGCCAGCTTCGCTGTGGAAACCTCATCTTCTCTCTGTCTGAGCCCTGTGAATAGAGCCAGCTTTGCTGTGGAATCCTCATCTTCTCCCTCTGTCTGCCTGAGCCTTAGCCAGCTTCGCTGTGGAAACCTCATCTTCTCTCTGTCTGAGCCCTGTGAATAGAGCCAGCTTTGCTGTGGAATCCTCATCTTCTCCCTCGGTCTGCCTGAGCCTTAGCCAGCTTCGCTGTGGAAACCTCATCTTCTCTCTGTCTGAGCCCTGTGAATGGAGCTAGCTTTGCTGTGGAATCCTCATCTTCTCTCTCTGTCTGCCGGAGCCTTGTGAGTAGAACCAGCTTCGCTGTAGAAACTTCATCCTCTCTCTCTCCGCCTGAGCCCTGTGCATAGAGCCAGCTTTGCTGTTGAACCTTCATCTTCCCTCTGTCTGCCCGGGCCTTGGGAAGAGAGCCAGCCTTGCTGTCGAATCCTTATTCCTTTCCATCCATCTGGATCCTGTGAGTAAAGTCGTTATACTGTTGCACGCCCACCTGTGTCCGCTGTCCGCCGGTGCCCTGGGAAGCGAGCCAGTTCTGTGGCTGATTCCGTACTCCTCTCCGTCCATCCGAATCCTGTGAAGAGAGAAACAGTTCTGCTGTGAATTCGAGAGAAACAGTTCCGCTGATAATTCTTACCTGTTCTCTGCCTGTCTGAGCCCCGAGAAGAGGGCCAGTTCTGTGGCTGATTCCGTACTCCTCTTCGTCATCCGAATCCTGTAACAAGAGAGACAGTTCTGCTGTGAATCCGAGAGGAACAGTTCCGCTGATAATTCTTACCTGTTCCTTGCCTGCCAGAGTCCTGAGAAGGACCAGTTATACGGCTGAAACCTCACCTTCCTCCAGTTGGCTTGAGGTTGTTTTTACCTAATTTATTCAATAAAGATTCTGTGTTTTTCTACATTACTTTGCCTCTGTGTCCTCTGTGGTGTTGGCTCCTCGCGGTGGTACGTGAGTCGGGGGCTGGGACGGCCGGTCATCTGGCGTCCACTCCTCCCCCGACCCGGTGACACTCTCACGCCACACAGCAATTTTGTCACGCACAGAAAAATCGCAAAGCAAAGAGGACACGGAGACCGACAGACATAAGTAGGTTACTTATGATATAAAAAAAATTCAGCTCTCAGATTCTGTCAATTTTATTACGCAATTCAAATAATAAATACTGTTTTGGCGCTTGTAAATGTTACACGACAGATCCCTAGCGCACGTGAACCGATCATCTCTACTAGCTAATAGTAAAAAAACACGAACACTGTTGAAAGATACAACTTACCAAAATGTATTGCTCATACATAATATCGACCAATCATTTTTTTTTTATCAGCGTGCAGAGGTCAATAACCAGAGATGGACAGTAACGAATTACATTATTACGAGTTACGTAATTGAGTAGTTTTTTGTGTACTTCTACTTTTTTAAGTAGTATTAAAAATCTGTACTTTTACTTAAGTACGTTTTGTTTGAAGTATTGTACTTCGCTACATTTGAAATCATAACCGCTACCGAGTAAAAAATAATAATACAAGGGAGAAAAAAAAAAATCACACTCCGGAAACTACTGCATTGGTTGAAGGGCGCGAGAACAAACGCGCAAGAAAGGTGACGCAGACCCAGCTGAGCTGAAAGCGCCCTCGAATTCTTATGAAGCGAATTATGGCCAGTATGAAAATACTTTGTAGAAAAAAGCGTGGTTGTTCTTGTGGATAGATATCCAATTTGCAAAAAATGTGGATGCAAAGTGGCTGCAAAAGGAGGATACATAGGACACCATCCCTCCTGCAGATAAAGGTATGTCCCGATTATAACTTAAAGAGGCTATATGTAACTTTTTCCCAAAAATAAACGTAACAATAGCCTTTTCATTTGACCATTTATGACTCAAACATCTCCTGATGAGCATACTGACACCTTGTCCGCTCACATTGGGTGCACCTATAAGCCTGTATTCTATTTTTCCTATTTTCTGTCGGGTCGGATTTCCCCTCGCTGTCTGCGAATGTGACGTCAGGCGCGTTCATGTTAAACGTTTCAGACCACTCTGCCACCACCGCTAGTCAGCAAGTAGCCTACACTCGCAAGCAGTGCAATGGATTTTGCGATTTTTTGACTGTTCTTACCTCTGTAAACATAATGTTGACCTCCTTGCAGCAGATGACTTGTGAACTGTGCAGGTACGAGAGCGAGCAGAAAGGAAGAGCAGTTCTGTTTTTTGGCCACAGGTGTCAGTCGCGAGTTTAAATTTCAGAAAAACGCATATAGCCTCTTTAAGGCCGAATGACTTACGTGATGTAGAGAGTGTAGCGAAAATGAGTCTGTTTTGGGGAAATTATTTAACTCAAATGGGGAATATTATTCATTAGATAATGAATATGTAATCGCATACATAAATTAAATTATCCCAAATAGGGAATGGACTAAACATTACCATATATGAATAATTAACACGATTGATCGTAGTAATTATTGATATTTGGTTTGGTTAAGTCATATTAATTGTCAGGGTCAATTTACATGTGATTCCAAATTAGTTTGTCATGCATTCCGGTTTGTCCTGCGAACCGGAGATGAAAACTTCCTTATATCACAAGATTACCTGCCTGTATACCGAGTGAATATTTTCCGCTGGCCACACGGAAGTATCTGCTCGTATACGGCACTTTCAGATGTTTAAAATCGTTAACCGAGGTAGAGCTTTGGTAACTTACAGATCTTTGACATATTACAGAGACTTCAATCATGGGACAATGAGACAGATTCGATTCAAAGGATTATGGAATTTTAATAACACAATACTAAGGGTTATATAGACTACTAAAAATCACGCAGGAGTAAATAATATGCATATCAAAACAAACAATTAATACAGGATTGCAATATGACGTATTTAAAAGGACACAGTTAGAGTGAGAGAGAGTGAGAGAGAGAGAGAGAGAGTGTGTGGGTGTGAGAGAGAGAGAGAGAGAGAGAGAATGACAGTTCAAACAGTGCAACAGAGACCCAAAGGATTCGAATATTAATCTAGACAACTTTAAGCAGCACTTAATTGAGATTTGTACGTTACTTGGTTTAAACACGGTCCCTTTGTGTTGAGTTGTGTTACAAAGGCAGCGTGGTTGGAGTTGTCTGGCGCGTCTTCCGGTAGGAGGCAGATGTTTGCGATTGCTTCAGCTGCGGCCCGTACGAGAGGCGATTAATCTTAAACTTGTTTCGTTCTTGAATGAAACCGAACTATCAACTGAGGTAGATCGAAAGAAAGCAACTTAGATTTAAAACAAAGTAGAAAAACGACGAAGAAGGAAAACTCCGGCTGGAGTTTAGCAGGAAAGTTTAGGCATCTCTCTCTGGCGTAGGAAACTGCACAGAGGATAAGGTGGCGGTCTATTTTGAAGGGGCGAGGGACACGCCTTTTTCACGTGCCTGATCCAATCGTGCTGCCGGGGGGCAGGTCGGCAGACCTTGTGATTCCCGAGGTACAGCCTCCCGGTCATGTGCATAGCAGATAAAGACTTAGTAACACTATACTTCTTAAACTAGGTATTAATAAAATCATGCATCATATTACATTTTGAGTTGCTGATTCAATCTTCTTTGGTTATTCTGATTACAACGATATCGCGCACGATAGAGTTATACGTTAGTAAGATTTCGATACATGATTTTCGTGATTAAACACATATCAAGTCTGATTACATATTATAAACTTACAGTTATGCATTTTTGGTAACAAGGGAATCATGAAAACACAACCACAAAACATTATACATTTACAAAAGGGGATTTTTGATCCCATGTGTTCAGAGTATTTCGTGTGTGTAAATGGGTGTTCAGAAGTTCACCCCGCGTTGGTCACGCGGTGAATTTGTGATCGAGTCCAGTTCGTATGTGTGTGTGTTCATGCGTATGTATGTATGTTCAGAGTTCATTGACCGATGGTGACGGGGGGGGGGGGGGGGTGAACTCGCGACCAGTCCCGTGTGAGCGTGGGTGCTTCGAATTTGATGAGTTTAACAACGGCTACAATGGCCAGTTGTCTAATCTCACAATTCTCTTCTGTGTGTGTAAGCGAAAAACCCCAAAGGGGGATTCCACGTGTGTGCGCTTATCTGAATGGACAATGTTCGTCTTGTCACCTTCGGAGGGGTTCTTCCACGTGATTCTGATTCCAGTCAGTAATTCAATCAAATCCAAGCCCCATTTGCCTTGTGTGGCAAATTACAACAGAGAGGCTTTGTGAGTGACTCGGTAATCTAATCAGCAGTTCCAATGACCCTTTTGTCATAGTTTCTGAATTAAAAGAATGCAAAACCAGCAGTTTAAGAAAATGGCAGATCTGACCATGGCTACATTCCCCCTTTGATGGTTCGACAGGACCCGTGGGAGTGGACCTCGTTGGACCATCACGATTGCCTTGGTCAGATGGCAGGCAAATCATGGAGGTCGGACTCTGCAGATGATGGTTAGGGCTGAGGGCTCAGCTCTATGAGATCCTCCGCGTTCGCTAGCGGGGAGTCTTCTTTCCGAGGGGTCTTACGGAACCCCACGGACATGGCTTGGGTGAGCCTGGCTGTAGAGGCTCGCATCTCGTTGACTCGTCGGTACAGGACGTAGGCAAGGCCCAAGGTTAGGGCGTGTCCGATGATCGTTGAAATGCACACGGCAGTGTCAGCGGCGGTCCATGCTTGGACGACTGGTGAGGCGTTCAGGATAGGCATTCTGGACAAGGCTTGGAGGGCGGTGTCCAGGGGAGCGATGTCGACGATCTGTGACCCCCCTTCCTGAATCCATTTCTCCAGCTCTGGGTCGAGGGTGAAGTTGCGATCCTTAAAGAAGGATGGAATCTCTAGTTCGGATTGGTATTCTTCACTAGGGAGGTGGTACAAGGCTAGGTCGTCCAGGTGGAGGATGGCTCCTCGTGGAACTTGGATCCACATGGTCTGGTCCAGCAGGTTGACACGCGTAGCGGTGTCGTGTTGGTCGTAGGTCAGTGTCGCTGTCCGTACTGGGGTGTTAACGAGCCATCGGTTTCCCACAATCTCGGCTTGCGTCTCGGTGACTTTGGCTGCGGGGTTTAGCATCCGCCGGGCAACGTGTGTCGCTGGCCAGATGTTGCAGGCCGCAGATCCCATCAGTGTTGTCTCTGAGGAACGGCTTGCTAGGGCAGAGATAGTGGATATCTTTGGTGCGGGTGCACATGTGCAGGCTTGGGGCTAGGTACAGCTGAGGGTCGCTGTCGTGGTAGGCTACCACGTCAGGTGTCCGTACCTTAAAGTAGGTATTGCTCTGCCAAAATCCCACGTTGACAATGTCTTTGAGTCGGTAGATTCGGCTTGATTCTATGATGGGCAAGTTCAAGAGGAAGCCTACCTCTCGCTGTGCGGGGTCAACGTACAGTGGAATGGCACTGCCCAAGGAGTAGGCAAGGTGGGTTTGGATCGGGTCAATGGGTGTGGTTATGGCGGAAGCCAGCACGGTTTGTACCAGGCTTAGGGGTATCAGGTATGGCGGGATCCGACCCATAGCTAAGCTGTCTATGGAGGAGCTTACTTCTCGGAGCATGTCGGTCATTAATGCTGTGACCAACTGTGTTTGGGCAAAGTCATTTTGGAAAACTGTGAACATCTGCTTCATGGAGCTCACAGTCTGATTCAGCATGACGCTGTGAGTGTTGAGGATCGTCACGGTTCCTCTCAGTGTCTTGCCAATGGTTCGCAGGGATTCGCTCTGTGTGGTGAGTTGTTCTTTCAACTGTGGAAGCTCGGTCTGGATTTCGGCCACGTGTCGTCGCACCGTGGCTATGTTCACGGCGTTGACACTGGACGTGCCAATGTTGAACAGCGTGCCCACGGCCGCAGCGGCTCCGAGCAACGCTCCCAGGAACCGTTTGGAACGTTTGTTGTGTCCTCCCAATTCCGCTTGGGTGATGGTCATCTTCTCGAGTTGGCTCAGCATGTGCTCGACGTCGGCTTCGGCGTGGTTGAGGGCGGCTTCTGTCCATCGCGCACCTGCCCAACTGTACTGTGCCACCGAGCTTGGGTAGTGTGCCCGGTAGACATTTCTGGGGCCGAGTCGCACATACACTTTCTGTGTGTGCGTTCGGCAGTTAGTGATCAGGAGTCCTGGTTGGTCCCTCAACACGATGCCCGAGGCCGGTCCTGGTGAGATGACGTCGGCTGGCGGCTGGCCTCTGGTCGACTGAAGGCACATGAGGACGATCAACAGCAGCATCCTATTACAGGCAAGAGAGAGAGAGGTATGGAGGAGCAGGGAAGAGAGAAAGGCACAGGTCAACGAGGTTTGTCCCGGGTTGTGTGAGACAGTCTTTCGCTGCGATGACGGCGGTTGAGTTTTAGCTTGCATTGGCCCCTCCCTGTCTGTCCCTGCTAGTGGCCACATGTCTTTTGATCTGATTGCGGTGGACCCATTTGAGAACTGGTTCTCTCTGTCCCCGTTTTAGCTGGATTTGGTATGCAACGGGGGAGAGTTTGTTCACAATCTCGTGAGGTCCTGTCCAGTGGGGCAGGAGCTTCTTTGACAGCCCCCGGGGTGGCGGGGCGAAGATGTAATACAGGACTTTGTCGCCCACATTGAACTCGTGGTGAGATGCCTTTTGGTCATAGTATGCTTTCTGGCCTTCAGCACTGCTTTTCAGGTGTTGCTGGGCGAAAGCGAAAGTTGTTTTAAGGTGTTTGTGGAGCTCGTCCAGGTACTGGAACGTGGTGTAGGCGGTGACGAGGTTGTGGTCTCCTGGTTGGTACAACAGGTGTAATGGCAGAGTCATCTGCCGCCCGGTCATGAGTTCGAATGGGGACACCCGTGTTGATTCCTGCGGTGTGGCTCGGAGGGCCATCAGCACAAGGGGAAGTTTCACGTCCCAGTCTTTCTGGTTAGTCGACACGTACTTTCTTAGCATGTGGACCACCGACTGGTTAGATCTCTCAACTTGGCCAGATGAGGTTGGCTGGTGCGAAATGTGCAGTCTAGCTTGTACCCCTAGACATCTCCAGATCTTTTGCATGATCTCGGCAGTGAAGTGGGTACCTCTGTCTGAGTTGACTCTTAGTGGCAATCCGAACCGGGAGAAGATGTGGTTCATCAGGAGGTATGCCGTTGTTTGGGCAGTGTCGTTAGGTGCTGGCAGACACTCTACCCACTTGGTAAACTGGCACACCACCGTGAGAAAGTACTTGTTGCCTCTTGTTGACCTGGGCAGGGGTCCTACCCAGTCGATTTGGAGGTCTGACCATGGGAACGTGATTCCTCTGCGTTGCAGTGGGGCTCTGTGATTTGGGTTTGCTGGTTGGAATTGACAGCAGACCAAGCATTCTCTCACATACTCTGCCACATCTTGCTGCATGCCTGGCCAGTATGCCACCTGTCTGAGTGTGTCATACGTGGCTCTGGTACCGTGGTGTCCAGCATAGGGTGTGTTGTGGGCGTGCATTAGCATCACCCCCCTTTGGCACAGTGGCACCACGAGCCTAGGCGGTGTGGTGCCATCGGGGTCAAACCATAGAATGTCGTCCTTCACACGCAGCATATGTCTGGAGTTGTGGAGATGTCTGAGGTATGAGTCGTCCGTTAAGGCTGTAGGTGAGATAGGGTGGCAGGCGGGGTCAGAGAGGTGGTCAAGAATTGTCTTTATAGCAGTGTCTGTGGCTTGCATATCCGCAATATCGTTGTTAGAAATTTGTGGCATTAGCGATAGCGGCTGTGAAGCTGGTGCTGTCGCAGGCAAGGGCCGTTTGCTGCGGGTTAGTACCGCCACATCGGGTGTTGGTGTGGGGTTTGGGGAAGACCACGGCTCACCGTGGAGGGCGCCCGCTTTGGCAAGGGCGTCAGTGTGGTCATTAAAGTCTTTGTCTAGGCCTGGCAGTTTTGAATGTCCCTTTACCTTCTTCCAGTACACGGTGACATCGTGTGTTGTTGTGATGTTATCACATTCCTGGAACAGGTGTTGGTGTTTGACAGGCTTGTTGTTTGCTGTTTTGAAACCATTTTGTTTCCAGATCGGGAGATGGCACACAAAACTGAGTCTGGCATAGTTAGAGTCTGTGCAGATGAGAAGTTCACTGACGTTATGGGCCGATGCGATTTGCAGAGTTATGAGAATGGCTGCCACCTCTGCATACTGGGATGACTGGGGGCCCAGTTTGAAGCGTCGTGGTGGGCATGGGTGGTTGTCAACCCACAGTACCCCTGCACCTGCCTTTAGGATGCCCTCGTGGTTGTAGGAGCATCCGTCGACGTAAGCTGTGGGCATGCCGTCGCACGCATTCTTGTCAAAGTACCTGTGACAGGTCAGTTGTGGCTGTTGGGGCTCTGGTGTGTCTAGCATTGCAGCAGGTGAGTCGTCGGAGCAGTTCTGACATGCAGCCAGGCCGTTTCCCAATGCCGACTTGTGATTCTGTGCATATCGTGCCTCGACATCTCGTCCTTGTAGAGCCATTAACCACGTGGCTATGCGTGCATTGGTGACCACGCCGTTTCGGATGCGTTGGCTGTTGAGGTACATCACAGGCTGGTGGCAAGTGTCAATGATAACTTTCTGTGCTCCAATGTAGTTGGAGAAACGCTGTATGGCCCATACCGTACAGAGCAAAGTTTTTTCACAGTCTGAGAATTTACACTCTGGAGGGAGAAGCGTCTTGCTGGCATATGCGACCACCTTTTTGTCTTGATCGTGCATTTGGTATAGGCCCGCACTGAGACATTGGTCAGAAAATCCTGCTTCCAGGTAGAATTCCTTTTGAGGATCGGGGTAAGCGAGGCAAGGGGCTGAGCATAAATGTCTTTTTAGTGCCGCCATGGCGTGTTCTTGAGCGTCTGACCAGACGAAAGGGCAGTCCTTTTTCAGCAGCGCTGTGAGGGGCCTGGCGATGTCCGAATAGTTTTCGATGAACTGTCGGGAGTAGTTGCATACCCCTAGAAAGCTTCGCAGTTCAGAGACGTTAGTGGGAGGCTTGATGTTTTGAATGGCGTGGATACGGTTTGATTGTGGTTCGATGCCATGGGATCCGACGAGAAGGCCCACGTAGTTGACCTTGGTGCGGCACCATTGGCCCTTGTGGAGGGCTATTTTGGCGCCGGCAGTGGATAACTGGTTCAAAACATAGTCTATTTCTTTCAGGTGGTCTGCCACTGTCGTGCTCTTCATGAGAACATCGTCCACGTAAATCAGGGTACCTCTCATCCTGGCGTCAGGACAGGCTTTGTTCAGGAAGATGTTGAACTCAGCTGGTGAGTTGGCGTACCCGAACGGGCATCTGTTGAAGGTGAACTGTCGGTTGCCAAATGTGAATGCCAGCTTGTGTTGGTCTTCTGGGTGCACTGGAATGGTCCAGAATCCAGAGGCCACATCGAGTGTAGAGAAGATGGTGGCTCCTCTGATTCGGGGTATTTCCTGTTCGAGTTGGGTCATGGGCCATCGTGATAACGGCACCTGTTGATTCAGCTTTCGATAGTCAATGGTGGGCCGCCATTTCCCATTCGGTTTGAGAACGGGCCAGATGGGGGCAGAGTAGGTGCTGTTACATGGACGGATGACACCTTTCTCAAGCATGGATTCGATGATTTCCTGCACTGGTTCGTGCGAGGCGATGGGAATTTTGTACTGCTTGACGAAAGTGGGAGGAGCCTCGGGATGCGTGGGGATGCGCACCGTGTGGAGGTTGGTAAGGCCACAGTCTAAAGAGTCTTTGGCAAAGGATTCTTTGAACTTGTAAAGGACTTGTCTTAGCCTTTGGCGGTCTGTGTCATTCTGAAGCGCGTCAGCCTCTTGTAGAATTTGCTGCACTTGAGAGTCAAAACCTTGATATGGCTCCTCTGTCGATGTGTCATCAGTCGGGTTGATCTTTGAAGGCATAGCAGGTGCATTAGTCTCACTGACAGGCTGGTGGGAGACTGTGTACACTGCGAGGTGTTGGTCCTCTGTAAGCTCAGTTCTGCACACCTGGTCTTTGGCCACTGACATGACAGATGTGATGGCAATGAGTTGGAAGGGCAGCGTGAGCACTGTGTTGTCTGTGTGCCCTTCAGGTATCAGTGCAGGTGGAAGGGGGCCGATGACCGGTAATACAAGTTCAAAGTCATGAAAGTCATGGCTCACTAGCCATCCTAGCCTGTAGGCTCAGGGAATGCTGATGTCCCTTGCTGTGCAGTTGTTGAACAGAATGTAGACTATCCGAGATGACACTTCCGTGAGGGGTGTGGCTTCGAGTGTGAGTCCGAGGTCTCCACATTCAGGTGAAGGTTGGAAGAAACCTAGCGTGTGGTTCAATGTTTGGTTCCGTCGTATGTTGAGGCGTACAGCGACCCCTTTGGTGTAGGCTGGTACTACTGTTGCTTGTTCGTTGATTAGGGTGCAGACTTCAGGGATGGTCTGTCCCGACAGTAGATTGTCATGATTGCTGGGAACAGGTGGCTGTATAGTCAATGGGGCCCATACCACTTCATTTAACATGTCCACATGAGCTTTGAGGCGAATCAGAACGTCTGCTCCAATGTAGACATCGTGGGCTGGATCCGGAAGGATCAGGAAGTAATGAGTCAGACACCGGTGATTCCACTTTAATTGCAAAGCACAGATCCCTTTGGCAGATATCATGGAGGATGGATTTGCGTTGAGAGGGAAACGTGTGCGTTTGCTGGTATAGGGCAGGTCCGGTGTGTTGTCAATGATTGCATTGAATAGTGAGAAGCTTATGGCAGATTGGTCGGCCCACATGGCCAAAACAATGTCTGTTGTGGTTACATCCTGCAGCTGCAGGTCGGTCCTGACCTGAGGGCAGTAGGTATCAGAGCCTTGGCTGGTTTTGAAAGTGCAGAGTAGCGAACTTGACCCTTGATCAGCTGTTGTGGCTGGGTCGCCATGTCTGGCTGAGGGAATTCCCGTGAACTCTGTGACCTGACAGTCTGGCTCAGCAGATTTGTTTGGCGAAAGGGGGAGGGGTTCACACACTTGAGCCCAAACTTGCAGGTGTTTGAAGTCCAGTAACGGCTCGAATCGATCCAGCAGGTCTTTGCCTATTAGGAATGGATAAATGTTCATTGGTGAAACATAGACCGGGTGTACTAAACTCATCGGGCCGATTGCCAGGTGAATGGGGGCCACGTTTCTCAGCTGGATGTCGTTTTGGCTGTACGACTGCACATTCAGCTCACAGGTGTGGAAGTTAAGAGTTCGATTCTGTCTTTGAGCTTCAAATTTGAGTTTTTCAAAAAGTTCAGCTGATATGAGTGTGAGATCCGAGCCTGTGTCCACGAGCGCTTCGAGTCTCACCTCCTTTTCCAAAGTGATGGTTAGGTAGAGTTTGCGTGCCACACCTCTCTCTATCAGATTTCCCAGAAGTTTTGGTGTGGGGTCTTTTGTGTTGATCGATAGACAGTGTGGTTGTGTTAGGTGTGGCTCGCTGTGGGTGCAGATCACCAAGACAGCACTGTCTGGTACCTTTGGGTGAGCGCTGCTACCGTCTTGTTCAAGGAGTGCAGTGTTTTGTTCAAGAAGTGCAGTTGGCAGCCGGAGTGAGCGAGGGGTGTTGTCAGTTGGTGATGCAACATTGAGTTCACTGGTCTGTGACTGACAAGCCGTGTTCTGGGCTGTCAGTTGGAGGGAGTGAGTGGTGCTGTCACTTAGTGATGTGACAGCGAGTTCCATAGTCTGTGGTTTGACAGTGTCTGTGGGACTGTCATTGGAAGAAGCGTTGGGAGTGGAGTTGGCTTCAGGCCTCAGGTTTAGTCATGCGGTGTCTGGCTTGTCCTTGTCTTTCTTGTGAGGTTTCTTTTGAAGAAACTCCCTCAGCATGCTCAGAAGTTCTGCAGCGTCAGACGCGGCGGCATTGTCTCTGTTGGATTTGAGTTCCAACTTCAGTTTACCAATGTCATTTTGAGAGGGGTCTTTCAGCCGGTTCTCTGGGCTTGTTGTCCCGGGAGATGGAGGTTGGTTCCTTCTGGGTTGCCGGCCGGTTTCCCAGGTGCTCCCTCCCCTTTGGTTGTGGGAGGTGCGAGGCCGGTCCCAGAATTCCCCAGTGCGGCTGTTCTGCTGCCTGGGGCGGGCACCCCCACGACCGCGCTGACCTCTGCTGGGTTGGAATGGTCGTGTCTCTCTGTTGGCAGGCTTGTAACTGTGGTGCTGTGCGCCCTCTAGGGACAGCTCCGGACGGTGCTCAGAGACAGGGCAGATTGTGGGGTTTCTCACAGTCTTTTCAGAGATAGTCTTTTGTTTGGTGTAAGCTTTGTGAGCCAAGTCACGCAGTTGTTGGATTGACATAGTCCGTGGCTCAGCTAAAACCCCGAGGTGGTGCGATAGGGTCGGATGGAGATTCCGCAGGAACAAAGTTTTGAAGTTACAGTCTTCTTCCATCCCGGACTCATTGCGAGGTCCGAAGTAGGCTTGTCGGAGGCGGCCGTAGTAAGCTTGTGGGGTTTCTAGTCGGGCCTGCTTGAGGTCCATTGCGGTTACGAATCCGCTCTCAGAGTCTGGGTCAGAGAATTCACGGATCAGAGCTTGTCGCAGCTGCTGGTAGTCCGTTTTGACGATCTCAGGTTGCCTGTCTAGAAAACTCCGCACGTCACGGCTTGAAGTAATCCTGAGAAGATACAACTTATCCCGATTAGTGACGTTGGCCATAGTTTGTAGGTGAAAGTCAATGTCTTGTAAGTAAGAGTGAACATCGTGGCCTCCTGCTGGATTGGGAGTGAAGGTCGGGATGTTTCTAGCCAGCTTGTCCAGTTCTTTATGGGCTGTGTGGTGACCGATGGCCTGACCCCGCCCCTCTTCAGCTGGTGGGGGCACGTAGCGGCTGGCTAGTGATGTCTTTAGCAATGGGCTTTCGCCCCCCTTTTCAGGTCTGGGTTTTTGGCTGAAAAGTGCAGGCTCGCTGGTGAGGGGAAACGGAGTGATGGGTATTTCCCCCTCCAGGTCGCCTTGTAATTTGTAAGAGTGTTTGAGTTCTTTATGGACCAAGTCCAGTTCATACTTTAGATCGTGTCTCTGTTGGGCAAGCTCGGTAATTTCAGTTCGAGCTGCGTGCAAATGTTTCTCACAGGCCTTGGCTCTGGCCTCTTTGTCTTGTATTTTACTCTCTGCTCTTTCTAGAAGGGCCTCGGCACGCTGCAGTCTGTCCTGGAGCTCCTCCGTGGTGTGTTTCTCCGACTGCATCCTCCTGTCTGTGTCCGTGCGCAGATCCTCCAGGGCCTTTTGCAGTCTTTCCACTTCCTCTTGTAGTTCTGGGGGCATTTCGTCCTTGTCTTTCTCCTCCAGAAGTAGCTGATCCAGACGCTCCTGTGTGTGGTCCTTTTGTTTGCGGGCCTCCTCCAGTTGAGTCTTTAGTCCTGCGATTTCCTTTTCCAAATTGGCGTTGTCCTCCTCCGCAGAGCATGCCTGTGCCACTAAGTTGTGAGCTAGACGTCCAATGATCCGACTCCATTCCTTTGAGCTGTAGGTCTGCGTTGGGTCGTTGGCCATTATCTGGTCCACCTCGGTGTCCAGTTCCTGCCGGGTCGGAGATTTCGGGTCGCCAGAGTCCTTGGGCAGACAGCCGGTTGTCATGGCTCGTAACCAAGCATCCAGATTGCTCCAATGGTCCGCGGGACTGGAAGCGCGTGACATTCTGACTCCCTGAGGGCGAGAGAAACACAACACACACACAAAGGGCCGCTGCTAGCTTGTTTTGAGGCTAACGAGCTGTAGTACAGCCGTGCCGTTTATAGAAATTTGCCTAACTGTCGTAGACAATTTTATGCGGGTCAACGTGGGGCCCGAAGTACTGCTTGGTTGTCACTATTACTTAGCTTCCTTGGGGGTCTCTTGGTGAACTGAAAGAAACAAAACACAAAAGACCAAAACAAAGCAAGGAAGAGAGGAGCGAGAGGGGAAACAAACACAAATATTGCAGTGGCAATAACACCTAAGTGAATTGACCTGCGCTGTAGTGTAGCCGCTAATAACTCAGAGGGTGTGTCTTAGGGAGAAAGAGGCAACCCTACGCTCAGAAAATATATCTGGGGAAATACCTAATGTTCTGTGGCTTCTGCTAAGTGGCAGGGTTTTTATCAAAATCCAGTCTTACCTGGGGTGAATTGAGGTCAAACCCAGCCGGCCTCAATGAGCGTGGTCAACTTTCCGGCGCCGCCAAACACCCGACCGCCGTGACTCCGGACTCTCTGTTGCTCTGTCACGGTTACGCCCACTCAAACAGCACGTGACTGTAAGCACAACCTGGTATTCTCCGAGGTGTCAGCCGGCCGACCGCACTGCAAAAGTGGGTGGTGCACAGAACCCCGCCAGCAATGCTGACGTAGACAGTGGCGCATGCACCGGTCCCTGCAATTGACTCGTGCGTCGGCTTTAGTGGTTGAGCCTTTGGAGCACCAGGTTGCTGATGTCACGTTACTGCGTGCCGCAACCAATGGCAGGGACAGCAGACCCCGAGAGCCACCGCACGGTCAGCGTCAGTGACGCCAGTCAGCAGACCCGCCCACAGAGGACAACAGGGCTCCCGCAATCCACCACAGGTGCTGAGACTTTAACCTGTACACATGCACAACGGTAAGAACAAGGGAGCTTAAAGTAAATTAAGATTTTCCTGCTTACGGCAAATTTAACTCACTTTAAACAACAACAAAAAACAATTATTATTATTTTTTCCTTTTTTATACTCAAAGTAATTCAAGTAGGAGTAAACGGAAACTACAATAGACCTGAAAAGGGGTAAGGTAGTAACACAATAGCTCTGAAGAAACTTAATTTAACCTGGAAAGGAAAAACCAAATTAAGAGATGAAGGCTTTTTGCCAACTGAGGATAGCACAGAAAGTAATTAGTAGTAATTAGTTATTGAAAATATCCTAACCCGTTTGGAAGTTATCAATAACTTAATGCAGGTGGAGGTCAGGAAGGGGAGCGGTGAGCCGCGGTAGTGGGTCTTGGAGCCTCAAGGGGGCGCACTTCCTTCCTGTGGTTCACCTTGACTGTTTGGTACAATTTAAAGTTAATTCAAATAGTTTTAAACTCCAATCAAAAATAAGCCTGGGGGAGATTGACAAAATTAGAATGATTTCTTATAATAATAACAACAACCCTGTTGTTGTTAGCAATGATTATAAAATACTCATCCGGAAAACATAAATAAAAATGATTTCATACAAAGTTCAGTGGAAGGCTGATAGCTGACTTGAGAAGGTTGTCTGCCACTAGATGGCGTCCTGCTTTTCAGGGGGCTGTCAACTGACTGAACTGAGAAAAATTTATAGTGGAAATTTTAATTCAAAAAAAAAAAATTAATTAAAAATTAATTTTATCAAAAATGTAAAAATAAAATATTGTTCCAATCAAAATTAAATCCAGATATATTGGGGAGGAGATCAAAAGTTTTGTAAAGGAATCAGAATGGCTTCTGATAATAAATCACCACCTCACTAAAGTTATTAGTAGCGATTATAAAAATAAAACAAAACAGAACAGAGTCATCGAGACAGAGAGAAATGGGAGCAGGGTAGAGCAGAAATTAATTGAGCAGAAGGATGATAGCTGACCTGGAGGGGTGCCACCGCTAGGGGCGTCTGCCTCCAAATTAACTGTCAGTGATTTGAACTGAGGAATTCTATAGCTTAAACTCTAATTCACTTCTGTGAATTGAACTTAAAATAAAATGTCTCAGTCCAAAACAGGAGGATTGTTTTACGAACTAGCAAGCTGTAAATGCAAATATGTATTCAGGCAGCTTATTCACAATAATCGCGGTGAATTGGGAGGAAATACACGAGGAGGAACAGCGAGTATGGGAAGCAGATGGGTAGCAGGTCTTTCCCTGCTATTGCCACGCGGTGGCAGTGTCGCGCTCACGCGGCCCAAACTCACAAGTGTGGTACTTTGAAACTGATAGCGCTTGTGAACCTGGATAAGGAACACAGAAGTTTTCATGCGCACAGATTTAAACACGAACCAAGTATACACACATTTTACAAATATACTTTTCGCAGATCACGGCGGATCTCAGATGTCTTTTTAGACACGGAACAAGCATACGAACATTTCCTAGTAGGCTATACCTTTTGCAGATCGCGGGGGATCTCTTTGTGCTTGGCTTGCACAGAAAATGGGATTTTCTAACCGGTTTAGCTAGCTTTACGCCAGCGTTTTTTGAAAACCCGAAGTTATTCGTTGCTAACGAATTTAAAGATCTTTTACTGCATGGGAGATTCTCGTCCCAACAGTTAAACCATATCTACCGGTAATGTGCCTGTTTTTGAAGTTTTTCTTCGTTCAAAACAGGGCTTCGGACAGTGTTAAAATGTCACAGCTAGACAAAGAGAGAACAAAGAGTTTCCTTTTCTCTCAGCTGGGCCGTGCAGTCACTGTCTGTGGCTGCAGTTTTTCACTCACATCCAGTCGAGCTAAAAAGATGCCCTCAGGCTTATTTTCAGCCAGATGCTGGTGTGTTACTGAAAGGCTTCTGCCTTGCTCAGTTTTCGAGTCGACTTAATTACACAATGCGCATGCGCGTACACAATATTAAATTCCCAAAACACACATGAACATGAATCTGAATATTGATCCCACCGTGAAGTTTGTAAATGCCAGCATTCTAAACCACCATAAATATGTAGCGAAAATGAGTCTGTTTTAGGGAAATTATTTAACTCAAATGGGGAATATTATTCATTAGATAATGAATATGTAATCGCATACATAAATTAAATTATCCCAAATAGGGAATGGACTAAACATTACCATATATGAATAATTAACACGATTGATCGTAGTAATTATTGATATTTGGTTTGGTTAAGTCATATTAATTGTCAGGGTCAATTTACATGTGATTCCAAATTAGTTTGTCATGCATTCCGGTTTGTCCTGCGAACCGGAGATGAAAACTTCCTTATATCACAAGATTACCTGCCTGTATACCGAGTGAATATATTTCGCTGGAAGTATCTGCTCGTATACGGCACTTTCACATGTTTAAAATCGTTAACCGAGGTAGAGCTTTGGTAACTTTACAGACCTTTGACATATTACAGAGACTTCAATCATGGGACAATGAGACAGATTCGATTCAAAGGATTATGGAATTTTAATAACACAATACTAAGGGTTATATAGACTACTAAAAATCACGCAGGAGTAAATAATATGCATATCAAAACAAACAATTAATACAGGATTGCAATATGACGTATTTAAAAGGACACAGTTAGAGTGAGAGAGAGTGAGAGAGAGAGAGAGAGAGAGAGAGAGAGTGTGTGGGTGTGAGAGAGAGAGAGAGAGAGAGAGAATGACAGTTCAAACAGTGCAACAGAGACCCAAAGGATTCGAATATTAATCTAGACAACTTTAAGCAGCACTTAATTGAGATTTGTACGTTACTTGGTTTAAACACGGTCCCTTTGTGTTGAGTTGTGTTACAAAGGCAGCGTGGTTGGAGTTGTCTGGCGCGTCTTCCGGTAGGAGGCAGATGTTTGCGATTGCTTCAGCTGCGGCCCGTACGAGAGGCGATTAATCTTAAACTTGTTTCGTTCTTGAATGAAACCGAACTATCAACTGAGGTAGATCGAAAGAAAGCAACTTAGATTTAAAACAAAGTAGAAAAACGACGAAGAAGGAAAACTTCGGCTGGAGTTTAGCAGGAAAGTTTAGGCATCTCTCTCTGGCGTAGGAAACTGCACAGAGGATAAGGTGGCGGTCTATTTTGAAGGGGCGAGGGACACGCCTTTTTCACGTGCCTGATCCAATCGTGCTGCCGGGGGGCGGGTCGGCAGACCTTGCGATTCCCGAGGTACAGCCTCCCGGTCATGTGCATAGCAGATAAAGACTTAGTAACACTATACTTCTTAAACTAGGTATTAATAAAATCATGCATCATATTAAATTTTGAGTTGCTGATTCAATCTTCTTTGGTTATTCTGATTACAACGATATCGCGCACGATAGAGTTATACGTTAGTAAGATTTCGATACATGATTTTCGTGATTAAACACATATCAAGTCTGATTACATATTATAAACTTACAGTTATGCATTTTTGGTAACAAGGGAATCATGAAAACACAACCACAAAACATTATACATTAACAAAAGGTTATTTTTGATCCCATGTGTTCAGAGTATTTCGTGTGTGTAAATGGGTGTTCAGAAGTTCACCCCGCGTTGGTCACGCGGTGAATTTGTGATCGAGTCCAGTTCGTATGTGTGTGTGTTCATGCGTATGTATGTATGTTCAGAGTTCATTGACCGATGGTGACGGGGGGGGGGGGGGGGTGAACTCGCGACCAGTCCCGTGTGAGCGTGGGTGCTTCGAATTTGATGAGTTTAACAACGGCTACAATGGCCAGTTGTCTAATCTCACAATTCTCTTCTGTGTGTGTAAGCGAAAAACCCCAAAGGGGGATTCCACGTGTGTGCGCTTATCTGAATGGACAATGTTCGTCTTGTCACCTTCGGAGGGGTTCTTCCACGTGATTCTGATTCCAGTCAGTAATTCAATCAAATCCAAGCCCCATTTGCCTTGTGTGGCAAATTACAACAGAGAGGCTTTGTGAGTGACTCGGTAATCTAATCAGCAGTTCCAATGACCCTTTTGTCATAGTTTCTGAATTAAAAGAATGCAAAACCAGCAGTTTAAGAAAATGGCAGATCTGACCATGGCTACAAGAGAATCCCGGAATCCAGTCATGAAAATGGAATTATTCACATAACGCAGATGTCACGTAAAGCTAAAGCACGCAAAATAATGGATGGATGAATACATGGAAAGTAGAACTGTGCAATAAATCCAATCGCGACATGGTCTGTGAATATTTAAGCACAAAAATACTGCATGTAAATATATAACCCTATTTGTTCTGCTGAGCTGCGCCGCTTTGTCTACTACATACTCAAGTACGCGTGACATTCATGGTGTTTTCAGCGTCTCACAAACAATTTGAGGATATAAATACATGAACATTTCCAGAGCTGCTCTGAGAGAACTAATTCATTATCAATTTTGAATTTAATTGATTAGACATGTTTTATTGAAGTTGTAATAAACAAAACAAACAAATGGTTTCAAGTTTGTTATAATTAAAACCATTTGTTCAACCAAAAAAACCCATTTCATTAATTTAACTGTCATTTTAACTGATGATAATAATAACCATAATTTAATAATACAGTTTATTTAATAATTGATTAATACTGTAAGCCGTGATATTTTCTGAGACGTTATCATACTGTGAAAATCTCCTACCATTACAAGCCTACACGGGAGAGTCCCCCACCCCCGCTGTTAAAAAAGTAACTCAGTAACTTTTACTCTGAGTAAATTTTAAATGAGTTACTTTTTACTTTTACTTGAGTAGAATATTTTATTACTCTTTTCACCTCTGTCAATAACGTAGCTGGATAACAAATATGTCAGATTTCCCTCAGGAAAGCAATTTAATAAACATAATATAGGTCCGCTCTCTTCCCTGAACTGAAATGTAGTAGTGGGCTGTACTTTCCACACGATTGACATCAGGTTCAAGTACGCCCACAAGCCGTGCGAGTTATTCGTGTATTGCAGTTTGTCTGGTGGTCATGTTGCCCGCAGACCGCCTCCCATGGCCGAAACTGGTATTATGACACCGGCCGGGCCGGGGCTAGTAATTTAGCATGCTAATTCAGGTTGATATCTCGGCAGCACTATAACTTGTCATTTTTTTTAATGACATCATCACCCTTATTTCTTCTCATTCTTTTGATGCGTGTAGCTCATTTTTTGGATATTTTTACCTCAACTGTTACACATGGCACCTTAAAAGATTTAGCATCAGCCAATGAGATTTAGAGTTAAATCCCCCCTTTTACTTTCACGATTGGTTGCTGATAAAAATACAATTACCATATTTGGATCCGACAGTATTGTACAGGAGAGAGAGAGCTTTCTAACGGTGTGTGTGATGACAGGGTGCAGATCGCGGAGCAGCGGGATGATTTAGAAAGCCAACTTTTGAAGAAATTATGAGAAATCTACAGACGCAAACAAAGTGTAGTAAAATAAAGACCTAAATGTGTATTTCAGACTTTTTTCACCACAAGTCAGAAAGAAGACATATTATTGAAGACAAATATCCCAAAATCTCAAAATTGACCAGTAAAAAAAAAAATTTTATAAATTTAATATAAATTTCATTATATTCCATCATACCTAATGTCGGGGATTATTAAATTATTTCTATTCTATATTCTGCCTAAATCTGTGTAGCTTGTGACATTGTGGTCAGTCACAATTTCCCTGTAGGGCAAAGAGGAGCTAAGACAGCAAATACCCACATCAACACTAGGGATGCACCGAAATGAAAATTCTTGGCCGAAACCGAAAACCGAAAAAGAGGAACCCAAGGCCGGAAAACCGAAACATCGAAATAAATTATGCCAATTATTAGTACTATTGCATTTATGGCTATGACTGTGTACAAACTTTACTAAAATCAAGGCATTGCAATTGCATAAATTAATATAACATTTTCAAAGAATAAATCAATTACAAATTATGCACATATTTATTTAGCACAATGCACAGTATAAAATAAAATTCAAACTAAAATGTTTAACTTGACCCCACTCATGTGTACATTAAATAATAATCTGCTGGCCTGCAGAAAGGTTTTAAAATTAAATGTTCTCTCATAAAAACAAAACCGAGCACGAACTTCTCATCACACCAGCACCCAGTTTGCACGTCTAAATTAGTTGCTTACATTTAAAAAAAAATGAGCATACAATAGCATAAAAAGCCTTTTTAATGAACAACGGTCCATGTTTAATACAAATGTACACGAAACTTAATGAAATATGTTTAGTGAAATTATAAAATATTTAAGAGAGCGTTAATTTAGTAGCCTACATATTCCTTTACATATTTTGTTGTAATGTCACAAGTAATAATCTCAAGGTTTACTGGGTTTTACATGATTATTTTTGTATTGGTGGTGGTATAGTAAAAAATCTTTTTCTTTATCTTTCTTCTTCACACCGATTCCTGATGGTTAGAGGACAGTTACTTGAGTCGTCCCCTGTCGTTTCAAAGAATAGTACAACGACGCGCGCGTCAAGTATAAACGCCTCGACGGCTCACCGTTTGGAGAGGTGCGCGCGCTGTCTGTGGAGACTCGCGCTGTGGACGCAGCCGAAAGTATAAACAAGGCTTCCGTCTCCTCGCGGGTTCAGATATACTGAAATACGTCCACACTGCAGACATGTTGCTTCAGACAAGCACGTGCAGGTCGCGGTTTCTGTTTGCGTCATCACAACATTTCGGCCGTATTGTTTCGGTGATAAAAGTCTTTCGGCCGAAAACCGAAAATGCTCTTTTGGGCCATTTTCGGCCGGAAATTTTCGGTGGCCGAATATTCGGTGCATCCCTAATCAACACAGTATGGTATGAACGCTGACAGCCATTTTGGCTGCAAAATATGGTGTAGTCCTGTCCATCAGATAGGGAAGGTACGTTGTGAAGATGCCAGATTAGTCCCTGATCTCAGAGCTAACTGGCTTTTTACATGTTGGACAACAGTACATGACAAGCTGATTTAGTCAAAAGCCTGAAGCTTGCTAATAAACAAAACTTTGGATCTTCTTACAGTCTTAGGCCTGGCTCACACTACAGGAGTTTTAGGTCGATTTATGCCCGATTTCCCTCCTGAGAATCGGAGAAAATATCTTGTCGAGGCCCTCAATCGGTTCCGATGTTCAGCGCAGTGTCACGATCGCTAGCGGAGAATTGGGTGGATCCAAAAGCAGCAACATGATAGTGAGGGCAATCCAAATCATCGTCATCCATGCAAGAGTCGTAATCCAAATAGTCAGAATCATACTCATCCGTGCCAGTGTCGAAAACCATTTTAATCCGTCCGAATAACAAATAAACAAAACAAGCAAGAACAAACGAGAAACAGACTTGAAACAGACCTTGGCGTTGACGAGTGACATACAATACAATGACTCCGTGACATGAACTAACACAGACAGGGTATTTATGCACAGACACTAACAACATAAATGGGAAAGGCTGGGTGCAATCACAAGTGATGGGAACAAACAAGGATTATGGGAAATGTGGTTCTAGAGTGAATGGATACAGGAAGGAAGGGACCTCTAGTGGACACCCAGTGAAAACATAACCAGACACTGTGACATAACCCCCCCTCTACGGAGCGGCTACCAGACGCTCCACGACAGAAAACAACACTCGAAAAAACAAGTCCATGAGGGAGGTGGAGCTGTGGGGAATCAGGGGGAAGGACGGAGGGCCAGGACCATGGGAGGGAATGGAACCAGGGGATGACAGTTCATCGGGCGGCGACGACCCTTCAGGCGACCTGGGCGGGACAGGTAGTTCATCGGGCGGTGACGACCCTTCAGGTGGCCAGGGCGGAGCAGGGAGCAGGGTTCGTACAGACTCCTGAGGAAGTCCATCGGGCGGCCAGGGTGGTGAAGACCCCTCGGGCGGCCAGGGCGGTGAAGACCCCTCGGGCGGCCAGGGCGGTGAAGACCCCTCGGGCGGCCAGGGCGGTGAAGACCCCTCGGGCGGCCAGGGCGGTGAAGACCCCTCGGGCGGCCAGGGCGGTGAAGACGCCTCGGGCGGCCAGGGCGGTGAAGACCCCTCGGGCGGCCAGGGCGGTGAAGACCCCTCGGGCGGCCAGGGCGGTGAAGACCCCTCGGGCGGCCAGGGCGGTGAAGACCCCTCGGGCGGCCATGGCGGAGGAACAGGAACAGACCCTGGCTCAGGAACAGGCACAGACACCGGCTCAGGCTCAGGAACAGACACCGGCTCAGGCTCAGGAACAGACACCGGCTCAGGCTCAGGAACAGACACCGGCTCAGGCTCAGGCTCAGGAACAGACACCGGCTCAGGCTCAGGAACAGACACCGGCTCAGGCTCAGGAACAGACACCGGCTCAGGCTCAGGAACAGACACCGGCTCAGGCTCAGGCTCAGGAACAGACACCGGCTCAGGAACAGCCACAAGAACTGTAACAGTCACAAGAACAGACACAAACACAGAAACGAACACTGGCTCTGGAACAGGCACTGGCTCTGGAACGGACATTGGCTCCAGCTCTGGAACATGCACTGGCTCTGCCTCCGGCTCTGGAACAGCAGACACTGGCTCCGGCTCTGGAACAGACACTGGCATCGGCCCTGGAACAGTCTCTGACTGGGCAGACGGAACGTGAACAGTCTCTGACTGGGCAGACAGAACGTGAATAGTCCTTGACTGGGCAGACGGGACGTGAACAGTCTCTGACTGGGCAGACGTGACGTGGACAATCTCTGACTGGGCAGACGTGACGTGGACAATCTCTGACTGGGCAGACGCAGGTCTCCTTCTCCTCCTCCGTTTTGGGACCACCTTACTCGGGACCACCGGAACAGGGACCACCGGGACTGGGATCACCGGACTGGGGACCACCGGGACAGTCACGGAGGAGGTCTTTCTTCTCCTCCGTCGTCCCTTCTGGCGAGGTGCTGGTTCAGGACGGGACAGGACCCGCGGCGAAGGGTGTTCTGGGCTGCGCGTCACCGGATCATGGTCGAAGGAAGACCGAAGTAGAGACTGAGACCGGGACTCCCCTCTAGTACTTCCTCCTCTGCGAGCTCCACGGGTCCCCGAAAATCTGGCCAGACGCTCTCCTCTAAAGGACTCTCTGTCGTCGAACGAAAAGTCTTTAGGAAATCTGAGCGTCATGGCCTCCTCCCTTTGCCGAGCCACAAAAGCAAACGCCTGCAAAATGTTCATGCTGCTGGACCCATTTGAGGACGGAGTCATTCTGTCACGATCGCTAGCGGAGAATTGGGTGGATCCAAAAGCAGCAACATGATAGTGAGGGCAATCCAAATCATCGTCATCCATGCAAGAGTCGTAATCCAAATAGTCAGAATCATACTCATCCGTGCCAGTGTCGAAAACCATTTTAATCCGTCCGAATAACAAATAAACAAAACAAGCAAGAACAAACGAGAAACAGACTTGAAACAGACCTTGGCGTTGACGAGTGACATACAATACAATGACTCCGTGACATGAACTAACACAGACAGGGTATTTATGCACAGACACTAACAACATAAATGGGAAAGGCTGGGTGCAATCACAAGTGATGGGAACAAACAAGGATTATGGGAAATGTGGTTCTAGAGTGAATGGATACAGGAAGGAAGGGACCTCTAGTGGACACCCAGTGAAAACATAACCAGACACTGTGACACGCAGATTATCTGGTAATGTGAGGCGTTCACAGATTGAATCTTACACCTCTCGATCTGCTCTCACACAAATCGGGCTCGCTCCGATCATATCAAACATGTTTGATATTTATCAGGATGAGCAAGATTGTGATTACGTCAGTACTGTCACAATAGCCAATAAGAAACAAGTAGGGCTGTCGTGGTGAAGGAATTTTGAGTGACTCAACAGCGCGATATGTGGTATTATCTTCATTTATATATTTATTGCTAAATAAATAAGTGTTACGCTGTTGTCAGCAGGCACGAAGACTAGTACATGTTCAGTAATGAAACCGAAACTAAGAAGTGCATTAAAACGAAGTGGAGTAAACGAAAGATTCAATGTCAAAATACACTCACCTAAAGGATTATTAGGAACACCTGTTCAATTTCTCATTAATGCAATTATCTAATCAACCAATCACATGGCAGTTGCTTCAATGCATTTAGGGGTGTGGTCCTGGTCAAGACAATCTCCTGAACTCCAAACTGAATGTCAGAATGGGAAAGAAAGCTACTCTGGCTACTTCCAGCAGGATAATGCACCATGTCACAAAGCTCGAATCATTTCAAATTGGTTTCTTGAACATGACAATGAGTTCACTGTACTAAAATGGCCCCCACAGTCACCAGATCTCAACCCAATAGAGCATCTTTGGGATGTGGTGGAACGGGAGCTTCGTACCCTGTATGTGCATCCCACAAATCTCCATCAACTGCAAGATGCTATCCTATCAATATGGGCCAACATTTCTAAAGAATTCTTTCAGCACCTTGTTGAATCAATGCCACGTAGAATTAACCTCTTAACCTTCTCCAGAGCGTCGGCGCACTGAAGCGTTTTTTTATTTATTTAGTTCAAATATACTATCAGATTTAATGTTATACCTTGAAAAACTATACATCATTAAAAAGATATAAGACTCAAGATTCAGTATTTGACCACTATTGTATTCTGAGAAACTTATAGTGACAGTTATGTCTTAATTTGTGTCAGGAGTTATGAAATGAAAAAAACGAGTCGATACCTTTAATATGAATTATGAGCGTCAGCTGGTCCATTCATAAAAAACACTCCGTGCTGTCGTCATGATAGCGATTCACAAAACAACGTCCCTGAGGGCTTTTAGCTCAACAATGTGCAGATGTGGAGAAATATTGATATATTCTCATAGATTCACATCATATTTCTATAGACAGGAATAATATTTATTGAATTTATACCCAAATGCGTCGATGTAATCATAATGATCGCTTCTTACTGAGATGTGCTGTGTTTTCCATTCATACCAATAGCATGGGGGCGCTATTATGTCCAATAAAAGTCCATATATGGTTCATGAAGAAGACCCATAGTCATGTGACATTCCAGGACGTCACTGAGTGATACAGAAAGTACAGAGATCGCTGTAACATGCAGATAAAGATGTTTTGAAGACAATAAACATGATTGCAATGATATTTGAGTTACCTGTGTTCTTCAAGCCATGCCAGGTATTTCATAATAATAGATTATATTTATAATGTAATGCTAATCGATATAGATTTCATCATCGTTCATAACACTAAATAATACATTTTCTGTCTGATTTTTTTTTAATCTGAAGCCAAGTTAGATCACATAAGATTATTTAAAACACTAGACTTGCGTTATATAGTGAGTTTGGAGCGCAAACATAGTTTTAATCTCATAAATGGTCGTGTATTGATGGTGTGCTAAGCTAACATGCTAGCGAGCCCAGGCGCACCTGCCACGAGCAGTTATTGTTTTATGATTTTTTTCTAAATAGGAATGCTTACTGAAATGTTTCAGTGCATTTGATACCAGTTTCAAATATTTAGTGAGAACTTTGATAAAAGAAATTAGGGTTTGAAACCCTATGAATAGCTTGTGAATAGCCAGTCGTTAGTAGCTATAATGCAGACAAAAGAAATGCATATTTAGAGCCATAATAACCAGTCTGGAGAGGTGTAAATGTGTGCAGGGGAGACTGAGACTGAATGGGGCACCACAAAACAATAGAGACAATAAACTGAATAGATGACTCAGAAGATGACTAAACATCAGTTTGCTAATAGAGTCTAATCAAAATAAAGTAATTTGACATGATCTTGAAAAACATTTAACTAAATACAGAGCTTTATACTTATCATTTTCAGATTTTAAATATAAAATGGTCAGACATGTGGCTTTAGCTGCAGTGCATTTCTAGATTGCTCCAGGGCCAACTTCAATTTTATTTTCATGAAGATGTTTCATAAAAATAAATTTCTAATAACTTTACAAAACTTTGAAGCTATTTAAAATTGTTTTTTTCATTATGACAATAATTAATTCTACATTTACAATAAACAACCAAGTGTCAGCTTTCAAATGAGATCATACTTGTGCTTTTAGTGCAAAGGGTTCATGAACTGTATCTGTTTTAGTTTGGGTATGTCATTTCTGGGGATTTTTCAAAAGTGGGCTTGAAGCTTAACAGGTTAAGGCAGTTCTGAAGGCGAAAGGGGGTCAAACACAGTATTAGTATGGTGTTCCTAATAATCCTTTAGGTGAGTGTGTATATTGCTAAATAAATAAGTGTTACGCTGTTGTCAGCAGGCACGAAGACTAGTACATGTTCAGTAATGAAACCAAAACTAAGAAGTGCATTAAAACGAAGTGGAGTAAACGGAAGATACAATGACAAAATAAGGGTCCACATAATATAATACTGAACATAAACCTGACAATAAGCTTGTTAGACCATTGTTATATAACAGTTCCAATCCTCGAATCTCATTTAAGAAGAGGCTTTCTGCTGATATTTCACCAGTATCGGCTTGTCTCTGCGTGTTACACACAGGCTGTCACTCAGTGCAGTTACACTGTTACGACACTAGGTGGCGGCAAGGGAATGTCTTTCAGTGAGTCATTAAACTGTTCATTCAACGATAGATGTAATGAAACAAGCTGTTAATTATTTCAATATTTAATTTTAACTTTGAGCTCCACTTTACAAGGCTCAGCTGAGCAGCAATCCGGCGCATGGGCAACGCTGAAGCTGATGCGTCACTTCATAGAGATCAATGGCATTGATTCATTGTATTGACCAGAGCTGACGCCATTCATTAGAAATATCCTTAAATGTTAAAAGGATGATATATTTTTGAAAGATTTTGCTTTCCTTTGTCACGGCAACCTTTTCACGAATTTGACTTGATATGAAGGACAGATATTTTGTTTACATCCACTTTTCCGCTTCCGATCTGTTGCGTGAGATCACGTGATCATGGTGGGATCATATCAAGACGCTTCCTCTGGCACAATCATCTTAATAACATTGTGTAGTGTGTGATGTGCCGATATTTTCAAATCTTGTAGTGTGAGCATGGTTAAGATTTGAGGGAAGAAAATCTGCAAAGATTCTCCTTAAGTGTGTGAGCTGCAACCAGATTTCACAATCGGTTCGGATTTTAAAACTCCTGTAGTGTGAGCCAGGCTTTAGACATTGGCAAGTTATATACATATTCCAGAAAGGTAAAAACTGAAGCGAGCTGGGGAGGATGTGAAAGGTTGTAGACCCAGAAGAACTTGAACAGCTAATCCAAGGCACAGGTTAGGCTCTCCTCTTCCAGTGGAATTACAACTTTGTTGTTTTTGGCAACAATGACAAACTGGCGGGCCTCGCTGGTCAGGTTTCCAATGCAGACTAGTTGTGTCTGCTGGCTCCTTGTGGCGATGTCACCACTTCACATATACTGCAGATCCTGGTTCCACACTACGTATATGTATACAGTTAGGGATGCAACGATACCGCTTTTTCAAAACCGATCCGATACCAAAATTCTGAGTATTGGCCGATACCGATACCAATCTGATACCAGTGCAGTTTTTTTTTATATCAAGTAAAATTTCTATAACTCTATGTTTAACACACAAAAGAGTGATTATAAGTTCAACACACAATCTACTTAATACAGACAACTTCATTTTAAAGAAAAACAACAAATCCAAAAAATATATGATCATAATCTGTGACAAAAATGCTATTATAAACTAGATTAGTGGATAATTCAGCAGTAAAATTTAGTCTAGAAAAATCACGAGTGCACAATAATTGTATAAAATCTGAACATTTAGTGAAAAAAAAATTAGGGGAACAAATAAGAGACAATAAGTGTAACACTAAATCTGGTCAAACGTTTCAAATTGCTCTTTGTATTGTTGTCAAATACATTCATGAAAAACAAGATAACAAAAATCAAAAAGATAAATTATTATATATAGCCTATATAGGCTACTATAAAATTGAGACATGTTTTAAATGTATAGCACTGCTGTTTAATGAGGCAGCAACATATGATAGATAGGACAGAACAAGAAAGGCTATTAATAATCTTTGTAGCAACAATGGGTTATTGCCTTAATTAGCTCAAATTATTTATAGGGAATTTTAATAATTAATCATGAAATATGATTAATATATTTGCATATTACAGTTATATTATCGAAATTGAAAACAGATCGATCGTATGTATGAATGGTAAATCATAACGAATTATAATTCCTCATTCATATATCAATGGTCTCATTACAGATCGATTATATGAGATAACTTTAAGAGAATTAATTTAGTTATCAAACAATCGGTTTGTCCAGCAAACAGCTGTAAGATTAACTTACCAACTTCTCAACAAAGTTATCCCTTTTCATAAACTCCAAGAAATCTCAATGTTCCGGCCGTGAACATTAATTTTCTCGTGTTTATAAAATTTACGTTACTGAAATACAACTTGTAAAGCTTTGTAGCTATGAGATCATCATTTCATTGACTTGTAAATGAGCACTTCAGGATCAATCAAGAATATGGTTTTAATAATTGAAACTACGGATACAGAATTCTACATTTGAACACAGGATACATGTATGTACAGTTAACCCTCTGGGGACCAGAAACGCGCCGGCGCGTTTTGCCGTTTTTTTTTCAAATAGCAGAAAAATAGACTTAAAATACTCTGTTGATTTTGATCGTACATATAAGTGTTATACATCAATCGATCCTGTTAATTGTCTATTATTTTTCTGTATACTCACAATAAAAACAAAGTTTTGTGCTTTTTGTCAAATAAAGAAAAATTAACATGATGCGAGTTTTGCCTTCTCTCTGTCAGTGCAGTCCATTCTGAAACACGTCCGAAGAATTAACTCTAACTCTGCAAATACTTGTCATACAGGCACGAGAGATTTTTCTTTATGAAGCTTGAATTCTCTTCTTTTCAATGAAGTAATTTATATAAAAAACAAATATTCTCAGTTTATGTAATCTGCATGAAAAGAGAGTGATTTCAGTATTTTTTCCCCCAGCTCATTACACTTCATTACGCGTTAATCTGACACGCCCACGGAGGACGCGCGCTATTCAAACTCAAATGTTGAGGCAAGCCATGACAATGCCCACATCAGCCGTTCCACCGCGGCGGTAAAATGTGTGGTGTATTTTCTGCCTTTTACCGCTAAGAGGCGCTACAATCATAGACTCTGAAAAGTGTTCGTTTATTCTTTCTAATGCGTAATCTGCCGCCGCACCACGGCTCATTCAGAGCGATTGAAAGCTGCAGATGAATTCAACAAGTGAAACGTAGTTAAAATAATTCATAATCACAATACTGAAATTAGGCTACTGAAATGAAATTGAATAAATAATGAAAACATAAAACATTGCAATAAAAACATTTACTAACGTACAGACGGTAGCTCAGTGGTTAACGCAACAACACGAGCTTTCGAGGAGCTTCAAACGACCCGAGATCGAATCTCAATGTAGCATACATGTTGTTAACCGATGTTGGCCAACAGCGTTTATATTTTACCTTCTTGATGCTTAAATAGCTAACTGTTTATAACTGTTTACTTATTTAAAGTCAAGAGTTTTGTTTAATTATCATTACAACATAAATTTGCAACATAGAACCGCAGCCGCTGCACAAAGGACATAAACTGATGAAGGAAGATTGTCAGCCGATTGCATCAGAAAATGAAAATGAAGAAGCTCGTCTTTAGTCTGCTAAATTATTGTGTAATGTAAAAGAACACTAAAATTACTTAAGTTTGAAACCGAACATTTCAAGGTTTAAATAAAGTGGCGGGACAGTTTTTTTAAATTTAAAACAGGGTTGCATCGGGTTTAGAGTTTATTTCTTTTGCGATGCAAAATAAGAAACACTAGGCTAATCTTATTCTTGCGACATTTTAAATTTGTATTGCCAAAGAAATGATTGACAGCTATATTAAACAATTAAAACAGTAGGCCTACTAAACGAAAATTGTCCAAAGCAACATAATTAAATTAAAACATGCGTTTTTCTTTGCCTCTCTCGCGCTGAATCTCTTTTTAACAAGTTTATTTAGTCTCCCTCGCTCTCCATATGAAAGAGGAACATTAACACCTAGGCTTATTGTCCTGCGCGCACGATAGAGCACTGAACTGTCCCTCCAACCCCCCACAGGCTATCGGAGTCTGAGGCTGATTTAACACAAAGAGAAGTCGCAATTCACACTTAAATCGCTATTCTAGACAGTGTTGATAATGAAGGAATTAAATGATTTAAGTTAGATGTAGCCTAGTGAAATTTCTGTCATAAAAGTTTATTACTAAATATTTCATTATTTCAATAATTGATGAAATAAAACTGGTTTGGGCCAGCTTTTTCCAAGCAAAACTAAATATAATCTGAAAAAACGCATGTTAATTTGTTGTCATGAACAAAATGTTCAACTTAATATTAAATTCTACAGGGATCTTTGGATCCTTTCAACCAGGCATGCAATTTGTGAATTAAGTTTTTTTTTGTTTTTTTATTATTCAAATAAATATCGAACCACGGTGCTTCGTGGTAATGCTGCTAAATTAAATAACATGTATAGAATAATTATGAACTTAAATGAAACAATATCGCAACATTTCGACAAATACATTATTTGATCTGTTTTTACATTTTAATTCAGGGCGATTTAGCCTGCTACATTTCATTAGAGCGAGATTTTCACCCTTGTCATTTTCTCATTGGGAAGCGCTTACATAGGCTACATGTTTGAGTAGATCCTTTGTACCTCTCGTTTTCATATGGATTACATAATCAGATAACATTTATTAGCCTGAATATTTAGACATTTAAAGGCATTAGACAGAGCCGATTTCTTATAGTGACTGAGTTGAAGTGGCTTTCGGTTCATTTTTGTGACGCGCAGTTCCTGCAGACAGAGACGACAGATAAACTTTTGTCGTTAGCAAAAGTTCGAATAAAACCCGATTTTAGAAAAATGCATAGGGCCACTCGGCGTGGTCTGCCAAAACACTTAATTACAAACTTCAATATTTCATTCAAAATAATCTCAAAACGCTTTGTGAAATTTTGAAAAGCCGTGCATGCATTAAGGCCACTTGAACTAATGAACAACTGAAACGCTGGTTTTGATTTTATTGTTTATCGTTGTTTAAACGTGCTTGTTGCATATCTCTATTTTATTTTTGATATGGTCTATTGGTGAAGTAGCCCAGTGGTTTTCAAACTTTTTCAAGAGGGACCCCTTTTTTTCTTTTTCTTTTTTGACGCGACCCATAAGCTTGTGCGCAGAAAAAAATCTCAGCAATTTCTTTAACCACTTATGATGATGTCACGTGCACTTGCTGATCCTTGACACGATTGCAACGCAAAGTCGATTCTGAAATAATTTGATCAAGCTATAGGCCTACATACAGGAATTTTAACCAATTAATAGCTGTTTGCAGCATGCTTAAAAAATACACAACATATTCCACAACAAACTCTTTAAATGTAATATTCATTATACAGAACAGAACAAGAATTAAAAAAAAATTAATAACTATAAGCCAAAACGAAATCATTTAAAGCGAAAGTAAAAGGGGCATTATGCTTACGTAACTCTCTCATTAGAATCAAAATGTTTCAACATTCGCGATGTATTTGATAGGCTTTGTAGCAACTTCACTCACGTTGCAATATCGACAGGAAAAAAATCATCCTTTTTACATGCGCAAAAATGTGCTTGGAAACATCACAGTTGAGCGGTGCTTATTGGTATGGTACGAATTGTACTAATATTCTAAATTCGAATATATATTCGAATAGTTTAAAAAAACAGAATTTCGAAGGTGAAAATTAATATTCGAATGTGGAAAAACCAAAAACACGCCCGCGGTATCAGAGGCGCGGCTTTCTGCTTTGCGAGTGGGCGCTGCCTGAGGGATCAGGGACAGGTCACAAGAGTCGCACTGGCACAGCACTGCTGAAAGTTTTTTTAGTTCTTATTCTTATTTATTGCATGAATAAGGTAGGTTAGATACAGCAGTTCCATGCACTGCAGGCTTCCACTGGTTTGATTATTTACCGTTTCATGCAAGGAAAAGTTCCATGTTCACCACAGCACAGCTCGCTCGGAGCGTTCAATGTCGGTTCTAGCTACTGTAAAACTTCAATTAATGTTAATATTATTTATTTCAATCACTGAATTAAGCCTGCTATATTTGGGACAAGAGTCGTGACCTTAAATTGCTTGCGCAAAACTCTTGATCATCACTCAACATTTGTTTATTGTTATTTATTGTTCATTTAAACCGTTATGCGCAGAGAGCGTGAGGTGAGGGTGAGAGAGAGAAAGAGTGCCTGCGAGTGCGAGTAGTTATGTCTCTTTGTATTAATTTGTCCTGTTATTGACGTAATGCGCGTCATTGACAAAATGCACAACCAGATGTTCGAATAGTTCGAATAGGCTATGTGTGTTTTATTTAGAGGGAATATTCGAACGTCATTTTTGAGTAATTTTGATAGCCATAGGAAGGAACGAAGAGTGTTTGTGTGTTGCTGCCGATTGAGCGAACGTGTGTGTGTGTGTATCGCGGATGGAGCGAACGGTGCGTGTTTTGTGTATATTAATAAGAAGGGTGGGCCTGCTTATTCTGCATAATCTGGTCCCAAGCCGGTTCGCAGGACGAGAGGGCAACACGCATGTCAGGAGAAGCATTCAGTTTGTTTCGTTATTTCATTATTATTAATATTAATTTTATTAGCAAACGGAATTACATTTTTTTTATTTTCTTTTTAAATCACTGGCGACCCATTTTTTAATTCTCGCGACCCACCCGAGGGTCGCGACCCAGGGTTTGAAAACCACTGAAGTAGCCTATAGCATTGATTACTGTGGCATTGATTACTTTTTTTACAGAACTGCTTTTGAAATTACGATTGGTAGCCTCATACGATTGGTACAGATGCAAAGTCGTTCTGTTGGATACTATTGTTCCTTAGTGTAAAATGGAAATGCATGGTAATTTTATTTTATAAATATAAGCAAAAAACTGTATGGTGTAACAGAGTTTTAGAGCTAGACAAATCTCTCTGCATTAATAAATATAAAATTTACAGTAGACCATGTTTGTTCGGGATTTAAACCCGTGTCATCTTGATCATCGAACCGTAAGTTCTACCGCTCGGCTACGAATTTTCTCACTGAGAAATGCCCAAACGTTTGTTTCTCACACGAGCGAGAAAACGTTTTGTCGTTAGCCTGTGAGTGTAGGCCTACTTTAGCCTACATGAATAAAAGTAGACCTTTTACAGTTTTAAAAGATGATATCTTCTCTGTATGACCAACAATTATGCAGTAAGTTCTTTTAGCTGTTATGAGAAAAATAAATTCAAATGAACGCGCCGCCGCGTTTGTCAAACTCTAATTCAACATGCCAGAATAAAGCCAGATTTTAGAATAATGCATAGCCACTCGGCGTGGTGTGCCAAAATACCCTAATTATAAACTTCAATATTTCATTCAAAACCATCTCAAAACGCTTTGTGACATTTTAAAAAGCCGTGAATGTATTAAGGCCACTGGAACCAGGATCGTAACTGCAACGCGCTGCATGTCTCAAAACAGGAGCAGAAGCGCTGGTTCAGATTGTATTGTTTGTTGTTTAAACGTGCATGTTGCATATTTAAAAATATTTGTTTAAAAATAAATGTTTGTTGTAGGCTTATTTGTAAATTACCATAACTTGTAGAATTTCATTCTTACTGTTAATTGACATTAGCCCCACTTACGTTTTGATAAATGTCCCTTTGCGCCACCTGGCGGTCATTTCGCGAGCGACTTTGAAATGCGACTGGTTTATTTTTATTGTATTGGTCTACTTTAAAAAATAATACTTTATAAGACATTTATGGGAAAAGACTATTTTCTTTTCAAGATGTTTCCAACTGTAACTTTGAACCAATTCTGGATTTGTTTCCAGGTATGACTAAAAATGTGCTTTTGGCTTTCATTTATATTTTGATTGTTTGTATATATATATGTGTGTGTGTGTGTGTGTGTATATATATATATATATATATATATATATATATATATATATGTAGGCTATATATATACAAGAAAGAATGCAATGACAATATATACACTCACCGGCCACTTTATTAGGTACCCCATGCTAGTAACGGGTTGGACCCCCTTTTGCCTTCAGAACTGCCTCAATTCTTCGTGGCATAGATTCAACAAGGTGCTGGAAGCATTCCTCAGGGAGTTTGGTCCATATTGACATGATGGCATCACACAGTTGCCGCAGATTTGTCGGCTGCACATCCATGATGCGAATCTCCCGTTCCACCACATCCCAAAGATGCTCTATTGGGTTGAGATCTGGTGACTGTGGAGGCCATTTTAGTACAGTGAACTCATTGTCATGTTCAAGAAACCAATTTGAAATGATTAGAGCTTTGTGACATGGTGGAAGTAGCCATCAGAGGATGGGTACATGGTGGCCATAAAGGGTTGGACATAGTCAGAAACAATGCTCAGGTAGGCCGTGGCATTTAAACGATGCCCAATTGGCACTAAGGGGCCTAAAGTGTGCCAGGAAAACATCCCCCACACCATTACACCACCACCACCAGCCTGCACAGTGGTAACAAGGCATGATGGTTCCATGTTCTCATTCTGTTTACGCCAAATTCTGACTCTAACATCTGAATGTCTCAACAGAAATCGAGACTCATCAGACCAGGCAACATTTTTCCAGTCTTCAACTGTTCAATTTTTGTGAGCTCTTGCAAATTGTAGCCTCTTTTTCCTATTTGTAGTGGAGATGAGTGTTACCCGGTGGAGTCTTCTGCTGTTGTAGCCCATCCGCCTCAAGGTTGTGCGTGTTGTGGCTTCACAAATGCTTTGCTGCATACCTCGGTTGTAACGAGTGGTTATTTCAGTCACTGTTGCCCTTCTATCAGCTCGAACCAGTCTGGCCATTCTCCTCTGACCTCTGGCATCAACAAGGCATTTCCGCCCACAGAACTGCCGCTCACTGGATGTTTTTTCTTTTTCGGACCATTCTCTGTAAACCCTAGAGATGGTTGTGCGTGAAAATCCCAGTAGATTAGCAGTTTCTGAAATACTCAGACCAGCCCTTCTGGCACCAACAATCATGCCACGTTCAAAGTCACTCAAATCACCTTTCTTCCCCATACTGATGCTCGGTTTGAACTGCAGGAGATTGTCTTGACCATGTCTACATGCCTAAATGCACTGAGTTGCCGCCATGTGATTGGCTGCTTAGAAATTAAGTGTTAACGAGCAGTTGGACAGGTGTACCTAATAAAGTGGCCGGTGAGTGTATATATATATATATTGTCCTTGCATTCTTTCTTGTGTGACACCCCTGAATGAAAGGCTCATTATTATGCAGGGTCACTGTCTGAGAACCACTTAATTATTCATGATAGGGGTTGGGCCGTTCCGCCCATCCGCATATTGCCTTGGCAAACAAAAAAATGTTTTTCACAATTTAAAACAATCTATTGTTTTATGTGAATGATTAGGAAGGATGATTTTCAGATCATTTTGAAGCAAAAACTCTAGGCGACAACGTACATTAGTCAAAAGTCTTGTGGACACATATTTAGTATGTTTTTTATGTCCTTATTTCAAAAACTTTATTTTTTAGTTTTTTCAATAACCACGCATAAACAATATTCTCTCAAAAATACAAACATGTACATACATGTTGCTCACACATTATGGTAGCCCTGTTTGTGCTAAATAGAGTGTAATTTCACCTGTGCCATTAATATGTTTATAAGCAACTGAAAAAAGCACAAATGTCAGAGCATGTCAAAACATCAAGGACCCCAAAAACACCTTGGTCCCCAGAGGGTTAAACAGTAAAACTAACGAGACAGACGAGAAACAAACAAGAGAGAGAGAGAGAGAGAGAGAGAGAGAGAGAGAGAGAGAGAGAGAGAGAGAGAGAGAGAGAGAGAGCTTCTGGTTTGGCAAAATTCATCACAGACACAGAACCTTTTTAGACCACAAGAATCAACAGATCTTAAATAAGCATAGTAAAACGGATACTTGCACAGGTAAAGCTCTTTGGTGGGGCTGATCTGAAAAAGGCGTGTGTGTGTATCTCTGTCATGTGGATGCCGAGCGTTCGGGTTCGTCCAGCGAGCGCGGCGTGTTTGAATGTCCTTGTAGGTGAAGCTTGCCAGTCTGGCTGTGTTCATTTTCTTCGCGAGAAGACATCGAAAAAGATAAAATAAACTTGAAGAAAGCAAAAAGAGAAACGATGGATCATCACACTAAGGCGAGGTCCAGATGCACGAGGAGTCACATGATGAAGCATCGAAGAGCAGGAAGAGAGTTTCAGGAAGAGTTTTAGAAGCATGAAGGGAAGTTCGGCGCGTCTCTTTAAGGACACTTAGGTTCACGCCCCTTCTGGCATGAAGGCACCAATCAGCTGGGAGAAAAGTGCCCGCGGAAGATTCCTCTTTGTCTTGTCAGGATCATTTATGATGGTATAACATTTTGTCATTCCTACCCGGAAAGCTTGTACAAACCGGACAATAGATTTTACAGTAATATCCTATGTATGACTGGTTCAGTCAAAACAAGACGGTCAAACAGCTACCAAAAATGGCAGGTTAAAAGTACAAGAACATAAAGTTACATTCATATGCAGAATTACAAGCATTTTAAAGTTGGTTAACACACAATAAAATTGTCAGTACTTCCAGTATGGCATGTGACGACATCTAAGCACAAAATGAATACATTTAGAGGTACTTTTCTCTGAAAAGTTCCATGGCTGGTGTTTGTGTGTGTGGAATGCGTAATTGTCCGTCAGCACTCAGGCAGCATTGTGAATTGACTTACTCATTGCACAATGCTTTGTTTGTGGGGTGATCAAATCAAGGGAGACCCTGAGGGGCCAGATCTCATGAGTCACATGTCCAGAGCTGGCTCAACTCATAAGCAAAACATTTCGTTGTTCATTCATGAAAGAAAACGCTGCATGTGCGAATCAGAGTCAATGATTTAATCAATTTTCACGAATGGAAGTTAAGGGGAACTTAAATAAATTAGAATCTAGTTAATTCACTCCAACATACCAGAGCTGGCTCGATTACCTTTCTGATTATCACTACATTCCCCCCTTTGGCGGTTTGGCAGGACCCGTGTGGGCGGCCTCGTTAAACCGTGACATTGGTCAGATGGTAGGTAAGTCATGAAGGTAGGATGGCAGGTGGAACCTGATGGTAGGATAGCAGGTGGATCATGATGGTAGGATAGCAGGTGGATCATGATGGTAGGATGGCAGGTGGATCGTGATGGTAGGATTGAGGGCTCAGCTGTGTCGCATCTGGTTGAGTCTTCTGTACAGAATGAAGGCCATACATAGTGTCAGAGGGTGGCTGATTACCTGTAGAGGTGCACAGCGTAACGTCGGCGGCAGTCCAGGCTTTGGACCACAGGTGAGGCAGTTAAGACTGGCGGTCGAGACAAAGCTTGGAGGGCTGTGTCGATAAGAGCAATGTCAATTCACTGGGACCCCCCCCCTTTGCAAACCACAATTCCCGTTCTGGAGTTAGGGTGACAGTGTGGTTCCTGAAGAAGGATGGGACTTCCAGTCCTAATTTGTACTCTTTGCTTGGAAGATGGTACAATGTCAGGTCCTCCAGGTGGAGGATGGCACCTTTCGGTACTTGAATCCACACGCTCTGGTTAAGCAAGGTGACACGGGTGGCAGTGTCATGTTGGTTGTAAGTGAGAGTAGCTGTTCGCACGGGAGTGTTGACGAGCCATCTGTCACCTACAGTCTCCGCTAGTATCTCGGTGACTTGCGTGCGAGGCTTGGCTTCCGCAAGGCAGCGTGTGTCGCTGATCATAGGTTGCAAACCGCAGATTCCGTCAGTGTTGTCTCTGAGGAAGGGTTTGCTAGGGCAGAGATAGTGAATGTCTTTGGTCGTGGGCTGCACATGTGGGGCCAGGTGCAGCGGTGTGTCGCTGGTCATGTGGTAGGCCACCCCGTCCGGGGCTGTGACCAGCGGAGTTTGAGCAAAGTCTGGAAGACAGTAAACAGCTGTTTCATGGATTTTACTGTCTGGTTCAGCAGAACGCTGTGAATGTTGAGAATTACCACAGTTCCCATCAATGTCTTTTCGATGGTCTGCAGGGATGCACTCTGTGTTGTGAGTTGCAGTCTTAGCTGTGGGATCTCAGTCCGGATTTCAGTCACATGGTTCACTGCGTTGGCACTGGGCATACCAATGCTTAACAGAGTTCTGACAGCAGCGGCGGCTCCGAGCAAAGCTCCCAGGAACCGTTTGGAGCGGCGGTTGTGTCCACCTAACTCCGCTAGTGTGATAGTCAATTTCTCGAGTTGGTTGAGCATGTGCTCGACATTGGCCTTGGCGTGAGCGAGGGAGTCCTCTGTCCATCGGGCACGGGTCCAGCTGTATTGAGCTACTGTGCTGGGGTGAGGTGCTCTGTGGACGTTGCGGGGGTTGCGTCGAACACACACTTTCTGGGTGTGGGTCCTGCAGTTGGTGATCAGGAGTTGTTGTCCTCTCCGGACGATGCCTGCTGCCGGACCTAGTGAGATGTCCGATTGCGGCTGTCCTCTGGTTGGCTGGAGGCACAGGCATCGCGAACCACAGCAGCATCCTGGTAAAAGTGAAAGGGAGAGAGAAAGAGAAAGGGAGGAAAAATTTCAGCGAGTGTCGTCCTCGGTTGGCTCGGACAGTCTTTTCGCTTTGAGGATACCGGTATGCCACTTGCTTCGGTGTCTTGCAAGTGTCTCTGGTGCTGAGCTGTGCAGCACGTGGTGCGTCCAGGGCGTACATTGGCATGACCCCCCTTTTGCACTGTGGCATCACAAGCTTTGGCGCAGTGATGGCATCCGGTGCAGAACGCTGAATGTCGTCCTGTGCACGCAGCATGTGCTCGTTGACGTAGGTTGACAGGGGCACCGGTTGTCGCTGGGTGCAGACGGCGTTCGTGGGTGGTTGGAGGGGTATGAGGGGTGGTGTCTCATAGTGTTCATTGTTTTGTCACAGTCTTTGGTAGCTAGAAGGTTAAGGTCAGGTGAAGCAGGGGCTCTGTGACATTTGGTCATACTTGTGGTGAGAGACTAATGCATGACCCTAAAAGTTCAGAACCACGGTTTTATGGGTTCGCTAGATATGCAGCATAAAGTTAGGTGTTATATGTGTATCTAGCTAGTGATGTCTATCTAGCTAGTGATGTGTCTCTTGTATCTTTATCATCTTAGCTGTGGATGTTAGGAGGCTAAGAGTTATGTGGTTCCGAGAGTATTTCCTGGAAAGGGCATAGCCGAGATGAAATAGATGACTAAAGATGGTTCTTATGACTAAATTATTTCTCTGGACTTAACTAGTGGTTCACTACGGCTTGACGAAGTGAGTGATGGGAAGAAAAGGGACAGCTTTCCTATTCAAATTATGCTTATTATCAATACTTTGGACTATAGTTGTGCCCTAGTAAATTGTTGAACTTACTTGTGTTGCAGGGTCACAACAATGAGTGCACTTGTTGAAAGTAAACACAACCACAAATAAAATGTCTCTGTGTCTTTTCTGGGCCCAATGGGAAATGGAACCACATTCGAACAAGAGAGGGAATTAAATTAACTCATATAGATGGCCAAATAGACAGGGGAATAGCTGATTGCTATTATTATCAAAGTGGGAAAAAGAATAATAAAATAGAAATAAATAAATAAATAAGTAAATAAACATAAAGTAAGTAATCAAAACAGCGGTAATGATCTGAATGTGAGAATAATCAGTAGCACTAGTGACTAAACTTTGGATTTGCCTGGACCAACACTCCATAGTGGGTTACAGCGGTTGCGTGTTCAAGGCCACACACTGTGTGTGTGTCCCTCCAAGTGTTTAGTCAACATGCTGATGGAAATTCTCATTACGATACGAATTCTTCTCTAGCTACACAGTAGTTAAACTTAAGTTTAATTGACAGGGCATCTGCAAATTTAGCTTACAGCGCTCAGCCAGGACTATGGATAACTATTGAAGGTGAAAGTTAGCTGAGGAGGATTGAAAGTACGGAAAGTGAAGAATCAGAAACCCTAACCGGGGTACAAGAAAGTATTCTAGAATACTTTGAACTGTGTAAACAAAAGCTGCAATTAAGGCTTCAAGTGAATGATGCTAACTGCTAATTGTAGAAGTTATTATTTAGCTTAGCCTAAGGTGGGTAAATGCTAGGTTGGGTTAGCTTAGCTTAAGCTGGTTTGTTTACAAAGTGACATCACAAGTTAGCACTTCCTGTGACCAGTTGTTGTCATGGGAACCAGAGCATTCCAGAACAATTCCACAGTACCTGAAGAATGTCTGCACATCTTACTTAGTTATGCATGTTTAAACGGGTTAAAAGGGGGCGCCTATACTTGAGGTCTTTCAAGAACTTGATGTTATATTCAGTAAAATGCAAATGTGTTTTGGCATTTGTTAATTTTACTCATGGAACTCTTCTCTTCACTTTACACAACTTAATCTATTTGTTTACAGAGTAAGGAAATAGATTTTGCTGTAAGTCAAAGCTTGTCTAAGCCTATATAGTTACGTCCCTCTTATGCATAAATGCAGACTTTTCATCGAGTGAACAGTTTTGATCGCTAGGTAGCTCTCTGCTTGTGGATGCAGCTAAAATTTAGGTGTTGTTTAGCACACACAACAAAAGGTTTGAGTATCTTAGTTGATGTGCATTAAGCAGCGTCGACTGATGACTGGGCTCTTACATGTCATAACCTATTACTCAAAAATGCTGTTGGTTCTTTTCAGATGTTATACTTCGAGAGTAATAAATAGAGTAAAACCAAAATAAGAGATAGGATGAAACCAGAAGAAAGAGAAAGAAAGGAGTGTTTTACCTATTTAAGTTTAGCTAGGAGACATAAGTAAACTGTTGTTCCTTATGGGTAAGCTGCTGGCGGGGACACATCAAACATCAAGGTCAACAGAAGAAGAAACAACGGGGAGTGTTTGCAGTTCTGTCTGGGGCCTACTGTGCGTTTGTGTTAGCCGTACTTCATGTACTTAGCTTGGTGCTAAGGAGTGAGGAGGGGTAAAACACAGACAGGAAGTAGAATGTTAATGACCTGTGTAACTCGCTAAGGAAACAACAGTCGCTAGATATTGCAATCCTATAGAGAGAGAAGATGAGGATAGTGACTAGTGATCTAAAATAAAGTAAAGGTATCTAAAATAAAGGAAAGGTAAAGTTAGAACGTCCTTATAGCTTTAGGAGACTAAAGGGAGAGCGTATCGGGTAATGTAATTAAATTTCAAATCTAGTTAAGCTTTATTTAGCTGAATAAGGATGCAGGCTGAAACCAAAGTAAATAAATTGAAATAAAATCAAAATAAAAATGGTAAACATCGAGTGTTCTTATAGCTCTAGTAGCTAGGATGGAAATCGACTAAGCAAACTGATTTAATTAAATCTCAAATTTAATTTAATTCAACTGAACTGAATGGGAATATTCAGGCTCAACAGGTGTAAACACACAAATAAAATAGGGGTCGCCTTAAGTCAAAATAAAAATAAATAAATGAAAACAGACGTATCTGGGTTTCAATTTGAAAGTGAAACCAAGAAGGAGGGGGTCAAGATGTGGTCAAGCAAAGTCTTTATTGTGTCAGAAGCCCGCATGTCCGCTATTTTGGTTGTTGTAAACAGCGGAGCCAACGGAAGTGGCTCTGAGGTAGGCAGTTTAATTCGTAAAGTTGCCAAGCAGTGTGCATTCACCTCGACCTTGAGGGTAGGTGGATGGGTTGAAAGTGGCCCCAGCTTGTTTAATGCGCCAGGTTTGGCAAGGGCATGTGTTTGATCATATAGCTGCAGGTCAGTCATGACCTTTGGGCAGCAGGTGTCAAAGTCTTTAGTGAACTGTAAGGTGCAGGGTAGCACAGTTGAACCTTGACCTGGTGCTGAGTCTGTGTCTTTTCATGGCTGGCTGTGGGAGTTCCCATGATCTCTGTGGCCTGCCAGTCTGGCTCTGGTGACCTGTGTGACTGGAGGGGGTCAGGTTCTCGCACTTGAGCCCAAACTTGCAGTTGTTTGAAGTCTATTAAAGGCTCAAATCGATCTAGCAGAACTTTGCCAATTCGAAGTGGAAAAGTGTTAATTTGTGAGATGAGCACGGGATGGACTAGACTCGAAGGACCAATTGTCAGGTGGATGTGAGCTACCTGTTCTAGCCAGATGTTGTTCTGGCTGTAGACTGTACGCTCAGCTCACACGTTTGAGATGTAAGAGTTCGATCTTGTCTCTTAGCTTTGAATCTGAGTCTTTCGAAAAGTTCAGCTAACATCAAAGTGAGGTCTGACCCTGTCTAGCAGGGCTTTAATGCTGAAATCATTGTCTATCGTGATGGCTAGGTAGAGCTTTCGGGCCACCCCCCCCTTTGGATCAGGTTTCCCAGAAGTCTTGGCGTTGGGGCTGGTGTGTTGATCGATGGGCGGTCAGGGCCGGCCTAGTGTGGGTCGCTGCGGAGGCAGGTAGCCAAAACAGCATTTCTTGGTCTTTCGGGACTTTGGTGCCCGTTGTGTGACACTGTGCTGTCATGCTCAGGCTGTGCAGCGGTCAGCTGTGGTGGCTGGGTGATGCTGTCACTTTGTGGTGTGACAGCTGGCTCTGTGGCCTGGGGCCGACGAGCAGTGTTCAGGGTGCTTAGCAGGATGCCGGGCTCGTACCTCTTGTTTCTCTTGTGAGATCTCCCGTGAAGAAGCTCTTTCAGCACTTTCAGGATCTCTGACGTGGCTGGGTGTTGTGGGGCGCCCTCTATGGGCAGCTCTGAGTAGTGTTCAGAGACAGAGTAGATTGTTGGGTTTTTCAAAGTCTTTTGGACACAGTCTTTTGCTTGGTGTAAGCTTTTTGGGCCAAGTCTCTTAGCTGGTGGGTAGACATGCTACGGGGACAGGCCAGGACACCTAGGTGATGACTCACTGTGGGATGCAGATTTCGGAGAAACAGAGTTCTGAAGTTGAAATCTTCTTCCATACCTGGGTGATTTTGGGCTCCGAAATAGGCTTGTCGGAGTTGGTTGTTGAAGGTCTGTGGGGTTTCAAGTCGGGCCTGCTTGAGGTCCATGGCGGTGAATAACCCTTGGTCTGATTCTGGATCAGAGAATTCACGGATCAAAGCTTGTTGCAGCTGCTGGTAGTCAGTTTTGACAGTGTCTTTTTGACGATCTAGGAGGCTGCGCACCTCACGGCTGGACGTAATCCTTATCAGGTCAAATCTTTCCCACGCGGTTGCGTTGGTAACAGTCTGTAAGTGAGAGTCAATGTCTTGCAGGTAGGCGTGCACGTCGTGGCCTCTTGCAGGGTTCGGATTGAACGTCGGGGTGTTTTTGGCCAGCTTGTCAAGTTCTTTGGGAGCCATGCCGTGGTTAGTGGCAGGGGTTCTTTGGAAAGGCTCTCCCCCTTTCGCTGACGGGGGTTCTTGTGGGCTGGCTGGTGGTGTTTTTGAACGGTGGACTTTCGCCCCCCCCTTTTCAGCTCTGGTTTGTTGGCTGAAAGGTGCGGACCGCTGGTCAGGGGAAACTTTGCAGTCTGTACGAGTGCCTCAGCTCTGTGCGAACAATGTCAAGTTCGTATTCAAGATCGTGTCTCTGCTGAACAAGCTCGTGGATTTTAGCTTGGGCCGCTTGCAAGTGTTTTTCGCAGGCCGTGGCTTTAGCGTCTCTTTCTTTTAGTTCAGTCTCTTCTCTTGCAAGGAGAGCTTCACCGTTTTGGAGTTTCATGTTGAGCTCCTCTCTGGTTTCTTTCTCTGACTGCTCTTTTCGGTCTGTGTGTAGACGAAGATCAGACAGGGCAGTTTGAAGTCTTTCCACTTCCGTCTGTAGCTTGGGGTCGGTGTCATCCTCTTCCTCGGTTTCGAGGAGTAGTTGATCTAGACGATTGACGATCTGGGCCTCCTCCGCTTGCATCTTTAGCGTTGCTCCTTCATGCTCCAGGGCGATGCGGCTCCTTTCGTGGAGGCGTGCTTGTGCGATGAGCTTGTGAGCGAGGTTTCCGATGTGTCGGGCCCAGTCTTTGTCGTTGTAGCTTTGGCTCGGTTTGTGAGCCAACAGCTTGTCCAAGTCGGCGTCCAGCTGCTCTTGGCTCGGGGGCTCTGAGTCACTGGCGACCTTGGGCAGGAGTGGAGGTGTTGTGGATCTCGGCCATGTCTCCAGGTTGTCCCAGCGGGCTGCGGGACAGGAAGACCGGAACATACTAGCTCACTGCGGGCGAGATGGAGCACAGCACACACACAAGAAAGCAAAACCACTGCAAGTTCGTTTACGAGCTAATGAATTATGCTAATACGGGCTATGCCGTCTATGAGAATTTTGGCTAACTGATGCAGACAGTTAGATTGGGACAATTTGCGTAGGTCAGCGCAAGGCCTAAATAAAGATTTTGACAGGGCGGTAGCCTAGTGGGTCACATGGTGACGCTAGCTGCTCAGTGGTCGATCTGTTATTTAGCTGTCCTTTGTGTCATAGGTTCTGTCTCTAGGTGAACTGAAAGAAACAAATCACAACAGAACGGAAAAATAGTGTGATAGAAAAGGTTGCAGTAAAATTAAACAGAACAAATTAATAGGTCTGTAATAAAATGGGAGATATACTAACACAGAGAGTGTTACAGGGGATAGGGAGCCTGAGCCTGCTATCCAGCTGGATTTATAGCCGGGCCCACGGGCTAGTGGGTTTACCGGTGGAAAGCCTTATTTAGTTTGCCTGGGTGAATCGAGGTCACTCTGGTTGGAGCCAGCGTCGTGGTTAATCCTTCCGTCGTCCCCACGCTCAACCGCCGTGTCCTCGGGCCTCTCTGTTCATCTGTACCAAGGTGCGTTCCTCTCAAACAATCTGCGACTTTGGAGTGCCAGATTTCTGATGACACACTTTTATGTGTCGCACCAATGGAAAGTGACAGAAAAGTCCGAGACTCACTCACGGTCCGCGCCGGTAACGCCAGTCAGACAAACCAGCTTGCCGGAAACCAGCCAGAGATGACCGTCAAATCACCACAGCGCCCTGGGGAATTCTACGTACAAATACAGAACAGGATTTAGCAAGCGAAACTCAAAGTGAATTAAGGTTTTCTTGTTTAACCCAATGGAGTAATTATGTATGTAGAAATAAAGGCAAAGGCTTTATTAAATAATAGTAAACAAAAGGAAATTATGATAATGTTGGTAATTATCAAAATGACCTAACCCAAAAGAGAAAAGAGAAAATAACGAAAGCCAGAGGCACAAAGGAGGAGGCAGGTAGTAGCGTGTTTGCGTCACTTGAATAGACAAACTTAATTCAAATTTAATTCAAAGAGGGTTAAATTAAATTTAAATAAGCATGTACGAAGAATTAAAAGGAAAATCAGAATAATATCAAATAATCACTAATGATAGCAGTGAAGTATCATCCACAATTATTAGATAATCAAAAACGAAAGGTAGAACTAGAGAGAGCAGGCTGAACGCAGGAGGAAGTGAACTGTAGTAGTGGGTTTTTGCCACCAGGGGGCGCACTTGTGGTTAACCTGGTTGAATCAGCCACCATAATTTAAATTTAAATTCAAAGAAGTTGAAATCAAATCTAAATAAACGTGTAAGGAAATGTAACAATCAGAATGATATCCTACAATAGTCCAGATACACTGAAGTATCAGTCCTATTTATAAAATAATCAGGAGAGAAAGATGATATACATGCACACTCCCAGATAGTGAAAAGGGGAAAAGAGTGATACCGATTTGGTATCCACAAGGCCACACAGTGGCGCTGTTTCCTCCAAGTGGATATCAGTGGCTGACAGACCAACACAATCTAAATTTTAAGTTCAAACTGGTCTCGAACCAAATTTAAATATGCGTGTAAGGGGATTGAAAAGTCAAGATGATATCCTATAATAATTAACGACAACAGTGAAGTATCGTCAATAATTATACCCTAATCAGAAGGGAGAAGTAGAAATAAAACAATTCACAACGGAATGGAAAAGAGAGAAAACAAACATTGACACGAGAAACTTAATTCAAATTTAAATTAGGAATTTGATATTCCAAACCAAATTTGAATTTGATATTCCAAACCAAATTTGAATAAGTGTAAGACGAGTTAAAGATCAGAATAATATCTGATGATAATCACGATTACTGTAAGGTATCAGTGATGGCACATCAAATAAAACCAACTGGAAGTTGACCACTTCAAGACAGAATGAGAGCAGGAAAGGAGTGATAAACCGACTTAGCAGGGGATGCCACGAGGAGGCGCCCTTTTTTAAGTGGGTATCAGTGACTGAGCTGAGAGTCTTAACTTAAAGGTTCTCTAAGCGATCCTGGGTGACGTCCAGAGATCGCGTTTCTTTACAGTGTGTTCAGGGGACAGGCAGCCAGCGGATAGTGAGGAGATGTTTGCTGTATGTGACAAAAAATGTTTTGGCCTAAAAAACACATGACATCGCTTAGAGCACCTTTAAATTTTAATTCAAATCTTGTGTGAATCAAATTCAAAATAATTGTAATCAGTCAGAGGCTGGGGAATCTAACATCCAATAATATTTAGCATAAGCAGAGCTGTCAATGCACATATACATTGAAGATAGACCGCAAAGTTCATAATCACAGGGAAAATGAAAAAAAAAAAACAAGATAGAACTTGAAAACAAAGTGACCTGTTTGCGAATGCCCACACGATGGCGCAATTTTTGCTCGCGCAGAATGAAGCCATAGGGTGAAAGTAACCTGAGAGTGTACTGGAAGGCCCTCTAGTGTTTGTCAGCGGAACTACGACCGCTCGGCTTCAGAGTGATTTAACTCTTGAGTGCGTTTCTATGCGTCAGTTGTCTGCAAAAATCACAATTATTTCAAAATCTCGGCGGATTTTTGGTGCTATATTTCACAAAAGTGTGTGGCAGGATTTCTTCGCTGCTCTACACGTAAATTGTGGACAACAGGAATTATTCATCTTTTGCTTCGGCTCCCGTACACACACAATCAATATAGCACTTATGATTCAAATGTGTTAGGTTTACAATTGGTTAGCTAAGCCAATTTTTACCAGGAGTTATCGTTAATCTAACGATTATATATCAGGCCTTTTACTACTGAATCAAAGGAATCTCGCTCTGATCAGATTTACGTCTCACACTAAAAAGAGATTTCTTCGTCTTAATAGGCGGTTTTAAACATTAAAATGTATCACCTGCAGAGAGTTTTCTTCATCTCTTAACAGAACGTTTGTACTATTAATACTGCAGTGTACTCAGCATTTAACAGTGATAAAAACATGTCTATGCATATTTTAGCAGCTGTTAAAATGTAACGTTACTGACTGACGTCGGTTTTTTTTTTCTTTCAGTCAGTTAGGAGTGAGTTTGCGTTGCGACTTATCTCACAATTTCAAAATTCCATAGCGTGCGTGCACAAAATTATTAATAACCATATAAACAGATTGAAACTGAATTTGCTCATAAAACAACGTTTGAAATGTGCCAAGCGTCCTCCACCATAACTGTAGCAACAATGGGTTATTGCCTTAATTAGCTCAAATTATTTATAGGGAATTTTAATAATTAATCATGAAATATGATTAATATATTTGCATATTACAGTTATATTATCGAAATTGAAAACAGATCGATCGTATGTATGAATGGTAAATAATAACGAATTATAATGCCTCATTCATATATCAATGGTCTCATTACAGATCGATTATATGAGATAACTTTAAGAGAATTAATTTAGTTATCAAACAATCGGTTTGTCCAGCAAACAGCTGTAAGATTAACTTACCAACTTCTCAACAAAGTTATCCCTTTTCATAAACTCCAAGAAATCTCAATGTTCCGGCCGTGAACATTAATTTTCGTGTGTTTATAAAATTTACGTTACTGAAATACAACTTGTAAAGCTTTGTAGCTATGAGATCATCATTTCATTGACTTGTAAATGAGCACTTCAGGATCAATCAAGAATATGGTTTTAATAATTGAAACTACGGATACAGAATTCTACATTTGAACACAGGATACATGTATGTACAGTTAAACAGTAAAACTAACGAGACAGACGAGTAACAAACAGGAGTGAGAGAGAGAGAGGTTGCGAGAGAGAAAGATTGGGAGAGAGAGAGAGAGAGAGAGAGTAAGAAGATGAGAGATCTTCTGGTTTGGCAAAATTCATCACAGACACAGAACCTTTTTAGACCACAAGAATCAACAGATCTTAAATAAGCATAGTAAAACGGATACTTGCACAGGTAAAGCTCTTTGGTGGGGCTGATCTGAAAAAGGCGTGTGTGTGTATCTCTGTCATGTGGATGCCGAGCGTTCGGGTTCGTCCAGCGAGCGCGGCGTGTTTGAATGTCCTTGTAGGTGAAGCTTGCCAGTCTGGCTGTGTTCATTTTCTTCGCGAGAAGACATCGAAAAAGATAAAATAAACTTGAAGAAAGCAAAAAGAGAAACGATGGATCATCACACTAAGGCGAGGTCCAGATGCACGAGGAGTCACATGATGAAGCATCGAAGAGCAGGAAGAGAGTTTCAGGAAGAGTTTTAGAAGCATGAAGGGAAGTTCGGCGCGTCTCTTTAAGGACACTTAGGTTCACGCCCCTTCTGGCATGAAGGCACCAATCAGCTGGGAGAAAAGTGCCCGCGGAAGATTCCTCTTTGTCTTGTCAGGATCATTTATGATGGTATAACATTTTGTCATTCCTACCCGGAAAGCTTGTACAAACCGGACAATAGATTTTACAGTAATATCCTATGTATGACTGGTTCAGTCAAAACAAGACGGTCAAACAGCTACCAAAAATGGCAGGTTAAAAGTACAAGAACATAAAGTTACATTCATATGCAGAATTACAAGCATTTTAAAGTTGGTTAACACACAATAAAATTGTCAGTACTTCCAGTATGGCATGTGACGACATCTAAGCACAAAATGAATACATTTAGAGGTACTTTTCTCTGAAAAGTTCCATGGCTGGTGTTTGTGTGTGTGGAATGCGTAATTGTCCGTCAGCACTCAGGCAGCATTGTGAATTGACTTACTCATTGCACAATGCTTTGTTTGTGGGGTGATCAAATCAAGAGAGACCCTGAGGGGCCAGATCTCATGAGTCACATGTCCAGAGCTGGCTCAACTCATAAGCAAAACATTTCGTTGTTCATTCATGAAAGAAAACGCTGCATGTGCGAATCAGAGTCAATGATTTAATCAATTTAAAACAATATCCCCTTTGTTTCACGAATGGAAGTTAAGGGGAACTTAACTAAATTAGAATCTAGTTAATTCACTCCAACATACCAGAGCTGGCTCGATTACCTATCTGATTATCACTACATCTTTCATTGCGCAAAAGTAGTATGATATGATTATGAAAGACTCCAATACAGTGCGGCACACAGCGCTTATGCGCATCCCGAGCGCAGGATGATGCGCTTGAAGCAACACGGAGTCACAGGGCGTCGAGTCCGCATTGAAAAGTTCAAAGCACAAAGGAAAGACATATCGATGCGTAGTGTATTATACACAGTATCTATCTATGCAATCGTTTATTGAGCCTTTTCTTTTAACAGTTTTAAATTTCAGTTACTGTGCGCGTGAAGAACTATATAGTGCTCTGACTCAACTCTAGTGTTGCGATCTAACAGACGCCCGGTAGAAAGTAACATGATTTAGTTACAGCAATAAAGTCTTGCAATATAAAGTTGTTTTATGCGAAACCATAGACCTTTTATCTACAGATCAAGTATAATAATAGTAGCATTGAATCATCTTGGAGAGTTTCATCGTGTTGACTCTTGTACCCGAACGCGACGCTCTGTTTGATGCTGAATGGAGAATGACTGACAGCCGCAGTGGAGGGAAAAAGTTTACGTGATCTTGAATTTAATGACTTTAAATATTAATTTATATCTCACATTATACTATATAATGGCTTCAGAACACTTAGAAGATAGTGCACGAAAACTTTATGGTGCTTTATAATGTTTTTGTGCCTTTTGTGGGGCTTAACAATAACACAGAATAATATGCACAATATCGGATTTGGATCGGCCTCGTCTGACCGATACCCGATCCGGCAAAAATGGCAGTATCGGAGCCGATACCAATACTGAGTATCGGATCGATGCATCCCTACATACAGTGATAGGCGTTGTATTCCTATGGTAGACGTGGATCAGCTGAGAGTCACTGATGAGAGCTTGACTAACGTGACCTGCCAGAAGTGATGCTACTTGATTTTCAGGTTTCACATTAATCATTATGTAGCAGAATTGTCAAAACTGAGAGCTCAGTACAAATATGTGATAATATGTGATTCTTAGGTGTAGGGATGTTAACCGATGACCGTTTGACCGATCAAAGTTGTCGGTAGTCGGTAAAAAAAAAAAGATCTCTAAATTAGACTATTATAGACAGTGGACTAAACGCTACTACAGTTAGCCATCTAAGATATTTTTGTGTGAAGTGAACAAATCCCTCACACTCAAACATCAAATCGCGCGCTCACAAGGTTTGTGAAAAGTAAAGGCTACAGGCTAAAACACTCGAGGTTAGAGCCAGGGCAGACAACAGGATGAAGCGTGCAAAGAAAAGTAGTGTGTGGGACCATTTCACCAAAAAGAATGACAAAGATGTAAGTTGCGGGGGTAACAGTGGTGACAGATAAGGTGATGATGATCATCATCTTTCTTTATTATTGTTAGCACTAACTCAAACTAAAGCGGCGTCTCTTCGGAGCTGTCATTTTCTTAAATGAGCCGCAGCAATGTTTCAAATGAGCTTCTAACGCTAGACTAACGCCTTTATTTTCAGCGTGATCACCTTGTACCCAAACCATTTCGAAACTAAGGAGCCATTTGTCCTCTGATTACATACAAGCTCCTCGGCGCCGCATTTCCGGGACTCATGTTTCGCGCTGTATGGGGATTTAAAAAAAGTGACGTGAGTGGAAGGGCGGCGCCGGGGCAGTGTGTGTGTGTGTGAGCGGGCAGAGAGATGCGACAGAGTTGCGAAATTGCAGGCCCGGCTCGAAATGGCTGTTATTTCAAATAGCGTAACATATTTTAAACTAATCGGTTAATCTCGTGATTAACCGGCTAATGATGCTCGGTGGTCGGTCAAGAAAATTTTTAGTTTTCGCCATCCCTACTTAGGTACAGTATAATATGTTAGGAGTTGAAAGAATTTGAAGTACACAATTTTGGCATTTATCATTGGACAGTTTAATATATGAAGTAGTTTTAAGTTGTGCAGTTATAACAGTCCAAATAAAGTTCAACAGTTTGTTTAACTGTTTTGCTTTCAAAGAGCATTAAACAAATGTACTTAACATCAAGTACATGAAAAAAAAAACTTTACAAACATTTTTGTTGTCTGTATGTGTAGTACTCTAACGTTTTTAAAGAGCATTAAACAAATGTAGATAAATATCAATTACATGAGTAATCGTGTAAATTGGATCAGATATCTTTAAACAAAATGTTACAGTGTAAATCAAAATTGTTAATGTAATGTATTGTATGTGTGTGTGTATTTGTGTGTGTGTGTGTGTGTGTGTGTGCGCGCATGTTGTTAGACTGCTTTGTGTTTTTTGTTTCTTCTGTTCTCATGTGTAGACTTTAGTGGTGATTGGATAATTGTCTGTTCAGTGGTGTAATGTGTGACTGATGTGTGTGGGTGATCTTCAGGGACATCTATTATTACAGCAGATAGTTCATCATCACTGTTATTATAGAGTAATGCTGTGTTTTGGTTTTGTGTTTGAATATCAACTATTTGATTGTTGTCAGTGAATGTGAGCGCGAGCGGACCGTTTGTCATGAAGTATTCCTCAATATCTTCTTTGTTTACAGAGTTTGTGAGAAGAGAGTTTGTTATTGATCGTGATGTTTCTTGATGTTTCTGTTCAATGGTTAAAAATCCACTACATCTTGTTAGGTAACTGGTACCTTTACGGAGTATTTTACAGGTACTGCACCTATGGAAGTTGTGCTTTGAGGACAAGGTATGTTGGGCGGTATGGCATTTTGGACACTGTTTTTAATTGTGATTGCTGCACCTGTGATCTCTGTGGTAACGGTGTGTAGTGTGGGTGGAGGTGTTTGTATGTCAAGAGTAGCAGGTACTGATATTTGTTTGTGTATTGGTGTGATAGTGGATGTACGTGTAGTGGTCAGTGTGGCGTTTTCATTGAATCTCCTGGTAGATTTTTAATTGGTAAAGCAGTGAGATTTGCCTACTTCCACAAGGTCAGTTTGTGAGTCCCATAAGGACAGTGAGATTGTTCCTATTGCGTCTGCCAGGCTGCAGGTCTTCAGTTCACAGTCGTTGTCATTTACTGTGACGGTAGTGTTGGAAATGTCCATTGTGTGGACAGATGCTTCCAGTTTGGTGATCTGTAATGAAGAAAATAATGTCAGAATTGAAGTATATAATTAATTAATAGAAAGAACATTTGGATAAGCAAATTAATTGGGAGATTTATATTATTTTTTATTTTATTTTGATATTCATATATTTTATAGTATTTAATCTAGATAGGTTAGTAACATAGGCGGCCTTACCTATGTTTCACCCGTTTCAATTGAAACGGTGTTTGAAAAGATTTTTGCCCCCAAAACACCGGCAAAAATCCCATTCATTTTCTCCATAAGATATTGATTTTCAGCTATATTCTAAACCATCCGAGGTAGACTGACCACAAGCTACGAGGTTGTGAAACGAAAGTTTCTGCTCTATAAAAACCACAAGGCAGTATAAAATCAACCTTGTTTTAAGAAAAACGTGTTTTATTTGCGATCTTCTGGAGAAATACTACACTACCCACAATCCTAAGCATAACACTGACGTCTATGATTTGTCGAACTCACAGTTACCATGGCGACGTTTGCCGCCCCCGCGAACGGCTTAAGTGATCTGAAGTATAATACCGGTAACGTTAGTTTATTTGTTTATACCTTTGCCCTTTTTGCCTTCTTTAAGTTGCAGACAAAGATGAACTTATCAGGGCATTCTCAGCACTCATACACAGAAGGGTGGATTTCTGAAAAGAGCTCAGGTGAAATGGGTGAAATCTATGCCCGGCGCCCAGTGAGCTCAGCTGTCCACGGTAAATATACCGCGCTAATCAATTAAGCAGAAAAGTTGCCGTCCGTGAAAGGGCGAGGCTTATTCCAACGTAAAACGCTTTATAATTGTATATAGTTTTAATCAAATAAGGTTGGATGATTTCTATGTTGAGCTGCCTGTTCATGAAGCTGAAAGTGTACGTAATAAAATAATATACCATTGATGCAAACCAACAGGAATCCTTGCTTTTTCTGCTCTGTTAGCCTATGTTTATGTTTTATATGGGTAGGGCCCCATATTAGTTATTGAAACGGGCCCCCAGATGCATAAGGCCGCCACTGGTTAGTAAGCTTCATGACTGATATTACCAACAGTAAGTGGTGTGCATGTATGGTACGGAAGTTGTTTTTGTTTTGTTGCAGATATTTGAAAAAATATCTATGGGGTACGTGTACGTGAATAATATGGGGTACGTGAGCGCTGAGCGCCCGCTGATCGTCTGGATCTCACAACTCCGAAAACGTCAGATCAAAATTTTAAATAGGCGCTATCTTTATAAATAAGCCACATTTGAGCTTTAAACAACTACATTGACGACTGAAAAACTATTAAAACTACATTTCGTGACACAATAACAGTAGTATTTTTAAATTTCTTTTAAATAGCTTTTCTCCTCTGAACGTTACCATTACTAATTATATCATGACCAAATACAACCAGAAACAAATGTTCAGTCTTGCTTGTGAAAGGTAATTCCTCGAGACATGTTTTCAATTGTGTGGCGATTTGTACAGCCCCAAGCAGCGCACGAAACAGGCATTTTTCTCAATTCTTGTTATGAGAAGTATGAGAAAGTTACCCTCCGCAATATGGTAGTGCCGTTGACGTACGCTCCAGCGGCCAATAGGGCGTCTATGTATTTATTACTGTCTATGCTCTCAGTGACATACCTGACTGAAATGCTCATTATGCAGGTCATTGTCTTCTCAGGTGTGAATCACATCATTATTCATGATCATTCATGCCCCCACGCATATTGCCTTTCCAAACAAAATGTCTTACAAAATGTATTGTTTTATGTGAATGATTAGGACTGATGACTTTCCGATCATTTTGAAGCAAAAACTCTAGGCGACAACTTCCATTAGTCAAAAGTATTGTGGACACATATTTAGTATGTGTTTTGTGGCCTTATTTTAGAAACTTAAATTTTTTTCATAAACATTATTCTCTCAAAAATACAAACATGTACATACATGTTGCTCACATATTATGGTAGCCCTGTTTGTGCTAAATAGAGTGTAATTTCACCTGTGCCATTAATATGTTTATAAGCAACTGAAAAAAGCACAAATGTCAGGGCATGTCAAAACATCTCAAGGACCCCAAAAACACCTTAGACCCCAGAGGGTTAATAAAAATTTTAAAAAAAGAAAACAGGAAAAACAAGAAAAAACAAAGATGATCCTATATTTAATTTCTACAGTGAACAAATTGTGTTACGGTATTTTACATTTAGGCAGCTTGTAGGATAAGTGTGGCACAAAGTACCAAGCACCATCTCCAGGTGCTCGCTTGAGAACCAGACCAAAAAGTTTATTATAGCAGCATCTCCAATATTGCTCTACATTATATTTAACTACAATGTTATTGTAACGCAGGGTGAACTTGGATCCAAATGCAATAAGATCATAAACAAAAACAAAACCCAGACCAGGGAACCGAGAACAGAATGAGACACACCAACCGTACATCCATGTAGGACAAGACCTGACAAAGAACACAGGAAACACAGGGGTTTAAATACACAATTAATCTATTTCGCCCAAGGGGGTAATCCATCGACCGGATGTTGAAGCCCGCCGGGTGCCGCCATGTTGTAGCAGAACTTCACTTGCGTTAGCATTCCCATTGAATCCCATTCATTTTGGCGTCACTTTGACAGCGAATAACTTTACATCTGAGGCGTTTAAAGACTCCATTTGTCCATTATTTATTTCTAAAGAAACACGACAATGTATAAAGGGCTCCATTACCTTCTATGTTACATTATGGCCCCGTAGAAACAGATTTAGTAAAAATAAGCTAACGATTGCGTCATAACCACTCGACTCTCTGTCGCGCTGTGCAGAAATTACCGTATAGACAGCAGGAGAAGCTCGCAGGCAATCGGGGGCACGTCCCGTCAAGGGAGAAGCCCATAGATAATGAGTCCATAAAAGCAACGGAATACTTACTCCTGCTCACTCACGCCAAAGAACTCTTTGCTCAAGTTCCCCGTCTCTGCAAGATTAACGTTGGCAATTTTCACGCACAGCTACTAGAAGATTCACGTCTGTCAGACAGGTTGCTCACGTCATCAAGCTTAGTTTGAGTCGGTCTGAGTCTGCGCGTCAGGAACGGAAGTTCACAAAAATCGCTAAAAGTGGGCTTCAACTGTCTCAACTGAGTTCCAATGAGATCGCTCTGTCCATTTCTTTTACTGTCTATGATTTCGCCTAGACTCCAGCGTCCGGCCAGCAGAGCTGAATGTGCGCTCGCTTGATGCGCTTGTGGCCAGGATACAGAGAATAATTTTTGCCACCTTGGTAAGCACAGGAAAGGCGATTGACTGCGACTGCCAGAAGCTTAGAATGTCCTCTCCATCCCAGAAGAACTGGCCCTCAATGTAGCGCTGAACCTCGTCTCTCTCAGCAACTTCTTCACTATCATCCTCCCACTCACTAAACTCATCTCTTTTTCTTTTGACTCGCTCGGCTTCGTCAACTAAAAATAAAATAGAACAATATTTAACATTTTAAACATACATTAGACCACTGTAGCTAAAACGCAAAACCCGGGCCTTTAGGCCTATCTATTTTCTGGTGCTACTCACCTCGGGGCATCGGCTCTGTCTCCCTCACACTTGCTGGAGGTGTAAGCAGCGCACTGTCAAATTCCATGACAGGTCTGGCCTGGTCGTACACAGCGTTTCTCTCCTCAGCTTGAAACATCTTCAGGGACTCAAAACGGGGACAAAAAAACGTTCCAAGCTTGTGGGTGATGCTGATGGACATTTTCTCGTTTAACAGCTGAGTTGCCTGTGCCCGAATATGAACCATGTACTCCGGATCACAGTATTAGGGCTCGCACTCGCAGTGTTTCTTCAGTTTAAAAAACCAAAGCACGACCAGCTGAATAGTTGGATCCGTATCACCCTCCATCTCTTCACTCGCAGTTTTAAAAGGCAACAAAAACTCAGAAACTGAGTTTAACACATCCAGCTGAATGCCATCCATTCTGTGGAGCTGATCTTTCCCCTGCAAGGCCTGTTGGATTTCACGGTACTGTTTACTGACTGACTGCATCATCGCAACTTTACTGTTCCATCGGGTTTCGCATTCCTGTGTCACGGTGTGTGGGAGATGTACTACAGTGCCGGATTTTTTCAGGTATGTCACAAGGCTTTTGCACTTTGCAATGACATCACTCACGTCGCGCATGTATGTTGGAGTGTTCTCTTTTACATCAAATGTGTGTTTGAGAACAATGTTAATGACATGGGCTGTGCACGGAATCCACTTGTAGCTGCGAAGGGCAGCTTTTATGTTTGCGCCCTGGTCACTTACAAATATTACTTTTGATCTGTGAGCAGGTTCAATGCCAAAGTCATGCAGCTCCTTAATAATTTGCTCGTGGATGTTGTGCGCTGTCTTTTTGAGAGTAGAGTCAAAATTCAGCTGTGCTTATGACACGGCTCTCCAATTTCCAGTCGTCATTAAAAAAAGTGATCAGTAAACGCCGTGTATGCTCGTTTGTTGTACTCATCAGTCCACAGTGGTAATAGCTATGCCACAATCCAGAGCTTTATTTATCCTCTTTGAGAGGATTTCTTTTTTTTCTTGCGCGGTCGCTTTGGCTCTGTCGCAAACAGTTTGCCTGTGAGGGAGTACACTGCTGGCATCCACACGTCCATAACGTGAACCAATGTTAATTAGAGACTGGGCTACGGTATGAAATCCATCTTCAGATACTATGTCGAAGGGCCGCAGATCTCGACAGCACAATTCACACAATGAATGTCTCGTCTGTGACCTCGGACTTGACATTTGCTGGTACTTTACTTTTGAGGAAAGCAGTAATGTTTTGAGACGTGCCACTGTCGTCCTTTTTCTTTGACCCCCCGCAAATATGTCTAGACAAGCTGGAAGTGCCCGTTTTGTGGCTCTCGTGTTTGTAAATTTTATCACAGGAGTTGCACTTAACATAGCCGATACTGCAGTTGTCTTCTGCTGAAACTATTTCAGAGAACCGGTCCCAAACACTAGATTTAGCAGCCTGACCTTTTTTTCGTTTAGTTATGTAATTTCCCGACCTCAATTTCTCCCGCACCTCGTCTTCCATCTTCACTTTTTTATTTCTACGTTTTGTTGTTGTTGTTGTTGTGTCTGACGGCGGGAGCTGCTTGGCGCGCAGCTTTCGTGTGTCACGTGAATAAATAATAAAATATGAAAATAGATATTCCCAAATATTTAATATAGGCTGGAAATTGCAAAAAAAAACATGCATGAAAAAAAACAAAAAAAAGTATGACCCGCCCCGCAAATAAAGTGACAATTTATTTCCCCGCCCCAACCCGACCCGCGGGTTACGAGACGACCCGCGCATCACTAGTGATCACACTTTACTCATGGAGATCTTATTGAGTGTATGATAACCTGCTTTGGATAAAAGCATTTTCTAAGTATTGTCCAAATATGTTTGTGTTCAGCTCTGTAATCATGAAGCTTATTCTTGCTGTGCTGGTTTTGGTGGTTGAGACCAAGGCGCAGTGGTACAACTTCCCAGGAGAAGCCATTGGAGGTCACTTATTTTTCCTTTTTACCTCCATTTAACTTGAGAAATGCACTAAGTTGAGTCAAATTGTTGGCATTTTTTAACTAACTCAGCGTTTCTTGCAGGTGCAAAGGAAATGTGGGACGCCTACCAGGATATGAAGGATGCCAACTGGAAGAACTCAGACAAGTATTTCCATTCACGTGGGAACTCTGATGCTGCAAAAAGGGGTCCAGGAGGCAAGTGGGCAGCCGAAATAATCAGGTACGTACAAAATCGTGGCAGATTCTATTACTCTATTTAAGCACTTAAATTGAGCACGAATGACTTCTCCCTCACACTCTACAATGAAACAGCAGCTCATTGTGCTATTAAAATGGATGTTTAAATGATTTTGGGGAATTTCTAATCATAATATGTTAATGATGTGTGCAGTGATGCAAGAGAGGCTGTTCAGGGTTATAGTAACAGTGGCAACTCTGATTCTGAAGCTGACCAGGAGGCCAATCGCTGGGGTCGTAACAGTGGAGACCCCAACCACTACAGACCCGAAGGCCTTCCCGATAAATACTGAAAACAGACAACCTCTGAAATTGTCAGTGCTTCCAGGATCTTTTTTTTCTTTTGTTGCTCTAAAATTTTGCAAAGAAAATATAAAACCAAACACTCTCTTTCACTCTCTTTTTACATCTTATCATTGACTAAATCTGAAAAAAAAAAAATTATACTTAAGCACAATTTATTCGTATGTACTTTGGTATAACTAAATGTATTTGTGTCCCACTATAAATTGGTTTACTTAAAGTCTGTTAAATTGGAACAATTAATTTTGTACTAAATGCATTTTAGTTGTATTTAAGTGCATTGCATTTAAGTTTAACTTAAGTTGTATTTAATATACTTGTTTGTGCTAGTGTGTATGTGAATTTCTTTCACCATTTTAAACTGACTATATGTTGTTTTCTTTATTTGTCATAATTACATATCTTTACTTTTGTAATTTTTGCAACCATGCAAAATTGTGAAAAGTGCTTTAGAAATACATTTGAATTGAATTAAACAACACCTGATATTCAAAGTGTGGTTAAATTATTGAAAAGGTAAAGGTCATATATATATATATATATATATATATATATTGCAACTCAAAACATTTCCTGAACTTTTATCTATACTATTCTTATACTCAAAGTTCATTGTACATTTACAAGATAAATCAAAAGAGGATTAAACAAATAAATTACTGAAGTAGTACGTAAATATTTTAAATTGTTTTATTAGCATATTGCTCAGTTATATTTGCACTGTAGGCAAAAGTTGTGTTTGGATATTCTGCCTTTACAGCATCTGTTAGAAGAAACAAACTAGATCTTTCAGTTCATCCTCAACATTTTATTTGGTTCCCTAGAGAAAACAACCTATACAAAAATGTATTTAAAATACATGTATTTCATACTTGGTATACTACAAAACCATTAACATATTTACTGACATCGCTTGAGACTTACTGACATAAATATTATGATTAGACTTTATGTGGCAGATGGTCAGGTAGGGAAGTTAGAAAATACACAAAGGACCAAAGATCCTGTAGTAAATACACTATGCCACCAGGAAATAACAGCCCTACACAAGGGCACACAGGTTCGTTGCCAAAGGCAGGGTGAACGGAGACGTGAACTGAATTTTTTTATTTTATACAAAATGAAAATGAAAGATTCAAACAGTACTCTAATGCCACAGAGTCTCAATAAATAATCACTAAACAATCCCATATGACACCATAGTGTAATGGTGAAATTACACTATTTAGCACAAACAGGGCAACCATAATATGTGAGCAACATGTATGAACATGTTTGTATTTTTGAGAGAATATTGTTTGCATGTTTATTGAAAAAACTAAACATTAACAGGGATTAAAGTGAAAAAAATTCTTCTGACTGAAATTTTTTTCAGGCCAAGTCATATTCCTGTAACTTTATTTAAATAGTCGAGACCAATAGCGTTTTAAGGGAAGATGTTTAAAACCGATCTAATATTGAGTAATTTAAAAGCTATTTTAGTCTATGAAAAACAATTACTTATCTTGACAAATAATCAACCATCTACATAACGTTTCAGTGCATGTTTTTATTTATCTTATGAGACCAAACAATGCTAAACTATATTAATATATAGTTTGTGCCATGGCAAATTGTTTTGGCTGAGGGCAAAGTGAAGTTTTATAACTTTATTATGTAGGCTATATTTAACTTTAACTTTGTAGCCTATTACAGAGCTGACTTATGTTTAATTGAATTGTTTGCTTTATTTCTCATTGTATAGCTTATTATAGCCTATCAATTAGGCTACTACTTTTGAACGGGATATTAGCATTAAAACTGACATTTAACAAAAAAGAGACATGGTTGTGTAATTTTATATATTCTAAAATATATAAAATATTATATTACTATGCATTCTCTTCACTGTATGTGTACGCATAATACAATAAAACGATACAACCCTGTCTGTTTGTTAAATGTCAGTTTTAATGATAAATAATGTTTCATATTTTTAAAATGAAAACAAAAAGAAGCAGGTTTGTGTTTTAGCTATATTTCGTGTTGTTATAACTATATGATAAATCAATGTGCGTTGCCTGAACCACATTTGTGTGGCCATTTATATGTTTATGATAATAATTATGTTCATTTATAAAAGAAAAGAGGCACAGTGGTGTTGATGAAAAAAGGCAGAGTTGATAACCGGAGTAGCCGCGTGCTGAGTGACGCGATCAAGAACGCGCTGTTAGCAGCGTCCTCTCGTCCTCGGGAGTTTGTTCTCCTGAGTCGAACTTGGCAAGTCCGAACTACCAAGGACGCAAGTCCGAAGTTTGCATACTTGGTATTGAGAAACGACCAATATTGACCCGCGTTCTGTTTTCTATCATGGGACCGCAGCAAACGAGCTGTAGCCTCGCCTGACAAGATTGAGTGAACAGGGTCCAGGGAGCAGTTTTTCCGTGAGCGGGAATTGAAAAACCGGAGTGGACCATGAGCAAAGTGATTACAGAATGCTTAGAGTGGAGAGAGGAACGTGCTTTTGCTCCACTCCAGGCTTTATCACATCCCCCCTCAGCAGGGTGAATACGCATCATCTTTCCTTAATTTAAGACCTATTCAAACTAAAATTAAGACATTTATCACACTGTTTGCGAAATGAAAGCCTATTTACGGCCTTAAAATTATGAAAAGTTAATTTAAGACATAAGGACAGACGGGAACCCTGCAATTGACGGATATCCGTCATAGACTCGCTGCAATTAACGGAAATCCGTCGTAGCGACGGAGAACTTTAATCCCTGCATTAAAGTTTCTGAAATAAGGCCACAAAACACATACTAAATATGTGTCCACAAGACTTTTGACTAATGGAAGTTGTGGCCTAGAGTATTTGCTTCAAAATGATCTGAAAATCATCATTTCTAATCATTCACATAACACCATAGATTGCTTTAAATTGTGAAAAACATTTTTTTGTTTGAAAGGCAATATGCGAATGGGCGTGAACGGCCCAACCCCCTCATGAATAATTAGGTGATTCTCACCTGAGAAGACAAAGATGCATTAATTTCATTCAGGTGTGTCACAAGAAATAATGCAAGGAAAAAATATATATACATATATACACACACACAGACATATATATATATATATATATATATATATATATATATATATATATAATCAAAATATAAATGAAAGTCAAAAGCACATTTTTAGTCATACATGGAAACAAATCCTGTTCAAATAGGTTGTATGGGCCATTCAATAGAATTGGTTCAAAGTTAGAGTTGGAAACATCTTGAAAAGAAAATTGTCTTTTTCCATAAATCTCTTATAAAGTATTATTTTTTAAAGTATGCCAATACATTTTTTATTATACATATTTCAAAGTTAAGGATTCATTATTTTGATATAGCCTAGCTGGAACAAACACTATAACAGTTGATAAGTTTATTTTTGACAAAACATACTATATATTTAACATATGTGCAGAAAATGCTAACAAAAGCTTATTTGATGTCTATTTTAGAGTTAAAACTTTATAATCCTAAACTAGTCAAACACACACACACACACACACACACAGAAACATGATTCAAATTTAAACAGTAGGCTATTTTTGCGTTTACAGACACTAACGTTATTATATATCGTAGAACAAAGCACAAAAATAAAAACACTTACAGTTCAGCTCGCTCCTCGAAGTGAAAATAAACCAGCACTTGTTCTGAGGTAGGTAAATGTCCCAGGATTATTCCTCACAGCCGCGCAAGACGACAGTACATTAATCTGACTAAATATAGTGTGTTCACAGAGTTTGTGTGGGCGTTTACACGTCGTTTGAATAGCGCGCGCTCTCCGTGGGCGTGTCACATTAGCGCAATAATTAGATGCGAAAACGATAATGAGAATGGCTGACACATCTCTCTTTTTATATAGATTACATAAACAGGGAATATTTATTTTAGTTTTAAATTAGATAATTTAAAAGTACAAACTTAAATGATCATACACATATACTGCTCATGTCTGGGTGAATAGTATTAGCTGAGTTTTTTTTAAGTTTAGAGACGTGCTCCAGAAAAAAAGGACGCGGAGAGGCAGAACGCACACCCTGTTTATTTTCTTTATTTTACAAAAGCACAATATTTTATTTCGATTGTAGGTGGGCACATAAAAAAGTAGACATTAAACAGTTTTTTTAATATGTTTCATAACTCTGTATGACCAGAAATGATGGAGTAGTTTAAGTCTATTTTTCTGCTATGTGAAAAAAATCTGCCAAAACGCACGGGTGCGTTCTTGGTCCCCAGAGGGTTAAGTAGCTTAGAGTAGAGAGCATTTAAGTATTAGATAAAAAATGCTTTTAAGAAAAATTTAATGCTGATTGAGTGTTATCTCTCGACGCAAGAAACCCAGCTGATTACACCTTTGATTGAAACTGCGCTTTATATTGTAACTTTGCTATTAGTTTTTGTTTGCCTTTATTTTTGGGAAATAATAACATCAAACTCACTATTTTTAAAGATGCCACCATCGCTTTCACGGCCATAGGCTCCAAAGTCCACCATTGTAAAATAGTGGTGTGCCTCAGTGAGACCGGCATCGTATGCCGCTTTTAACACAACTGAATGTGTGCCTTTGTAATTGAAAAAATCACTTCCGGCTTTTGATGGGGCCCTCGTCTGAACATGCTTTCCATCTATGGCACCAACACATTAGGCAGAAGTCCTGTGCGATGTCCACCCACTGTTCCAGCGACAGGAACATACTCGGGCTGCAGACACTCTCTGCAAGTTTAAACTCATGGTAGAGCTGGTCAAAACTCCTGATAAAGCCTTACTTCTTCATAATCACAGAATTCCTCTGCGTCTCTCGCTTGTCAATGTTGACTATTGATAAAATTTCTTTGGTGTCATTCTCCAGTAGGTGCAGTACTGAGCACAAAACCCAGGACTGTCCATACGACCATCACCTATAAAAGTTAACAGATGCACAAGATACAAACATTTCTTGTCAAACCTGGGGACAACGGTGCCATCAGAGATGCATGTAAACATTGCCTGTGTTGCTATAATTATACTCACCAAGTACTACAACATTGTCCTTTGATTGTAGCCTGGAAACTACTTCTGCTCTGTGGGTGTCCCAAAAGTCTTGATGGTATCAACACTGTATGTGTCCTGTATTTTGAAGAAGGTTGACCGCTCCACTATTCCCATATTCATAAACTTGAAGAGCAATGCAACTTTGCAATAGTTGTTACCAGACAGTAATATATTTGATGCCAAAAGGAAGTCCCTAGCTTGCATCCCATACTTGAAAGTAGGCTGGGAGTTCCATTGCCACACACAATGATTGTTTGGACAGATCTGGCAAACATATTTAACATTACATTCTAACTTTCACCATAATTAAGTTACAACGGATTAAACACACAAATTAACATACCCATTTCATGATGACAGCTGTTCCTCTGGACTTGGTCTGGATCTGGAATGGTCCAGGGTAGAGTTCTCAACGGGTCGGGTCGGCCAGACAAACCCGACGGGACCCGCGGGTCTGGCCCGGGTTCGTGCAAAATATAAGCAAATGACTCGGGTCGGGTCGGACCTCGGGCTTAATCTTTTCCGCTCAGTGAAAAAAAAAACATCGCTGCTGTTCACCGTAAAGAAAGTCTTGCTGCTGCGTGCAACGTGCATCGCGGGTGGCTGGCCGTACCATTGAAGAGAGGAGAGCACACCTCAGTCCATCCACTGTGCACGCACTACTGTTCCTCCACGATGCTTTATAAGCATACGATTATGTTTGTAGGCCTATTTTGTTTCAAAACTGTTAAAAGACGTGAACATTAAAGGTTGATTTGAATTCCCGTCTGCTGGTCATGATAACGTGTATGAGGGGAAAAAAAAGAACGCGGTGGCGTCGGGCCGGGTTCGGGCAGATAATTCATGTTGATGTGTCGGGTTACATTGGGTCCGGGCTTAAAAAGCCACGGGCCGGGCCGGGTCGGGTCGGGTTGTAATTTTCAGGCCCGTTGAGAACTCTAGTCCAGGGGCCCGACATTCCACAAATGTTAGCGGGTCTTTCACTGTACACATTGGGATTGGCAGCAACAGATATTCTGCAAGTTGTTTCAAAAAGACATGATAAGTGATGGCTGCAGGATGATCAATGATGTAGCATGAAGTAAAGTATAAATGCCTTCATTATGCATTTTAAAAATAACTGGCTACTCCCATAACTGTTACATAGTGTTCTTGATACCTCCAGAATGCGTTTGGTCTGAACAACAAGAATATGTAACGAAATATAAAGTAAAGTGTATTTTTATTATGTTTTACCATACTTGAAGATCGAAATGTCTGTAGACTGTAACACCGCCCTGACACTCGCAGAATCATCAACAACTTCAATTTTCGACAACTTTGATAATAGTGTACGCTACCCAGGCATGGAAGTATACTTTTGATTTGATGCTTTGAAAATGAATTCTTCTCATATAGTTACATGGAACTTCTCAATAGTTCCGTTTTTGGTTTCGTTCTATCACTCACCTATTTATGTATTCATGTGTGTATGTTGTTTAGTTTATTTATAGTCATATAAATATCTATTTTTAGTTAATAAAACTTGTACATAATATGTATTTGGTTCTGTCTTGTTTGCAATACAAAGTCACTAAAAAGTTACGATCACGGTTTTTGCTACTTGCTCAAAGTGCTGTACATGCTAAGAAATAATTATTCTTCTGGGGCCATGGAAGATACCCTTTTCTTAGAATAAATTAATAATCAAAAGAGTTCGTTGGACGAACTGATTAACCCCTTGAGGCTTACCTTTTTTGTGTTGTGGAAATGTAATGCTTGGCAGAATAATGATGACATCGATCTTTTTACCATGGGAAGAGTCCAGTACATGATGTCCATGGTAAAAATTTGTCCAAAAATATGCAAACAGGTAAATATATCCATAAAACTTCTACAGTTTACATCCTGAAATCTGCTAATCACGAGGGCGTTGTCTTGTTTATTGGACGAACTATCCACATCTAGCGCATTATTCAATGAAACACATATCAGTGTATTTTAGGGCCGGGACTTTAACGCGTTAATTAAGATTAATTAATTACAGACTTTAACGCGTTAATTTACACAAAAAATCATTTTAATCGCACTTATTTTTGCACCGCGGAACGTTTCTCACTGGATGAGTTTCGGCTGGACCGATTATACTGGAGCACCAACTAGCGTTTATGATGAAGAAGCTGACGAGATCGCGCTTCATAGATCGCCTAGATCGCTTTGGTTGGCCCTGTGGATGGGAAATTTTGTTACAAAAAACGAACGGATGGAAGTGTCGATAAGAGCATGGTTGTGTGCAAGTTATGCAACAAGGAATTCGCTATTGCTATTAGTGTATTGCTACACTTAATGGCAAAAATTGCACTGGTCTGCTGGACTTGGTTGAACAAAAATAAACAATATGTTGTTGCTTAAGCTTATGTATTGTCATTATTCAATGGTATACTAAAAATCCATGTGAAAAAAATTACTTCTCACTGTTCTCAGGTCAAATATTTATGCAATTAAAATGCGTTTAATTTCGATTCATTAATTACAAAGCCTCTAATTAATTAGATTCATTTTTTTAATCGAGTCCTGGCCCTAGTGTATTTAGTAGAGTGTCTGGAAATGAATGAGATCGCCCCAGAAGATGTCTGATGGAAACTGGCCATGTAATTTTAGAAAGAATTGAAGGATGTCAGGCGCTTTTGGTGACGTATGATCATGCATAATGCAAATATGTGTGGTAAAAAAATAAACCAATTGCAATGGGAAACGTTTGTGTTGTCATCCAATGTGAAGCCTATAGGCTTGTTTGAGATGAGCAAAATCTGCGCAGAACCGATCACCGGTGATCAGCGCGAGATGCATGCCGGTTAGAAATGTGTCCGAGAACGGTCCGCCTTGCTCTGATGTCATGCCGACGTATATAAAAAAACTCTCGCGACCGCAAGGCACACGTGTCGGATTCTGCAGTCGCGCGCAGTTGCTCTCCACCGACTGCGCTGATCAAAAGCATGATGGGAAACGACTTGCTGACGACACAGCTTAATGCTCATTGGTTTAAACAACCGTGATTTATTGTTCTCTTTTAAAATATAACTCTGATATCATGTTTTATGTGTATAAATTATGTGTGGATATTCCCAAACTCTCTGACAGTGCGATCTATGTGATGTAATAATAAAAAAAAAAAATTAAAATAAAAACTCATGTCTGTATTATAGAAAAAATGATAAAACACGTAGGCCTATTTAAAATGGAATTAAATAAGTACTTTGGGTGTCTTGTTCATTATAGTTATTTTCATATAGCCTACAAGCAACAAAACTTAAATTTTACATCCAGTTTATTAGCAACACCTGCACGGGCGTGATTCCCGCGATATCCGCCTTTGATCTCACAGGTGTCTAATCCACTGCGAGAAGCGAGATCTGTCCGGCTTCCCTGCGCTTTTTTCACTCCTCCCCTCACTGCAGCCGCCTACTCTCGACTACATTTCAGGCGAGGCAAGGCGCATCTCAAACAAGCCTATTGCCATAACGAATACGCCCATGTGCGGATTTGAATAATCTCGCGTTTATAACAGTGTTCCTTTGTTTGCGCAACCATTTGCTTCATGGAAATTTACGCACACGTGCTTGTCGTGACGCACAGAGGTCACCTGCTACACCTGCTCGCTGGCGGCCGCTCGCTCTGTTTGCATTCGCCTGCTCTGTTTGCGTTCGCCTGCTGCAATGGGTTCACGTCGGGGACAGAAGTTATTTTCTCCTGCTGCTGCATTGGAAGAACTTCTGCGAAGCAGTGATGAAGAAAACGTGGATTTGTCAGAAGATAGAGCTGTATCCAGCGTCGACTCTGAAGAAGAGGATTTGTCTCGATCCAGTTTTAGATCGGTAAATGTCTAAACATTTTAGTGAGTTTGTGTTATGCTACGTTCACACCGGACGCGAATAGCGCGTCAGGCGCGAGTGATTTCAATGTTAAGTCAATGCAAAGACGCGTTACGCGCGTAAAAAATTCCTGCGGCGCGAATGAGGCGTAGAACGCGGCGCGGTAGACGCGAATACGCCTCATTCGCGCGTCAAGTTCACGCGAATTGAGCGTCTGGCGCGTTACGCGCGAATGGTGCATTTTGTGCATTCACGCGTTTGACGCGAATTCGCGTCTGCCGCCCGAGTTGAAAAATTTGAACTTCTGCGTCAATTCGCGCCGCGTTAACCAATCAGGAGCCTAGCTGCTTGCTGCTGTCACGTGGTGAAGTATCTGGATGCTTCAATAAATTATTTTGTAATTTGACGGTGGTTCTAATGTAGTTCTAATGCACAACAAAGCAAATATTTTATCACATAAAACTTGATTTCAATATAGGCCTATGAGACATATTCATTTTGTATTGAATGCTATTTATTCCATATCTAGATTAGGCCTATATGAAATATTATTATAATGTAAAGACAACCAACATTCGTGTCTGGACAGTGATGTGTGTGAGAGAGAAAAAAATCACAGGACAGATTAATCACTTTTGGAGGCTGGCTCCATTTATCATCAAAACAAAAATAAATGACAGATTAGGTGGATGAGGGCGAGGGTGATCCTCGCTCCGATGCGGGACAACAGGTCATCAAGCTGGGCGCGGGACAAGCGGAAGTACCGCTGACAGCGGCCGTCATCCAGGCGCAGCTCCTGGAGCGAGCAAATGGTGAAACTCGCCACACTGGGTTCGCCTTTGAAGGGTCTGGTGGACACAAATACGGCGACGATGACCCCTACGCCGCCGTTCTGCTCTCGTATTCAGAATATATGCTATTCAGAGCAAATACAGAGCGGTGACTCTCTCGATGAATGCTCGATCAACATAAAAAAAGATGGCCGCCAACGGGTTTCGATTCAGACGCGCGTAAATTTCGCTTCAAAGTTTTTTTTTTTACGTGCGTCAATTTCGCTCTTGACGCGCGAATGGATTCAAAGTGGTCAAGCGTATAACTAGACGCGGTAGGCGCGAATTTGACGCGCTATTCGCGTCTGGTGTGAACGTAGCATTATATTGTTTTTTTTCTGCACTAGTGCGGCTTATAAGTACATTGAAATGCAGTGAAATTCCATTGTTATTCAAGCGCTGAATTAGAAGTAACCCTGTACAACATTGAACATATTACTTTATGTAACGTTAGCTATTGTTTTGTATGTAGAACGCACGACGAAGTTCAAACAAAACTTTTCAGAGAAGAAAATTTTATTATATGTGTGTGTAAGATAATCAGTTGTGTTAGGCGTGTTTCTAATCCCTTTTGTGTAATTCAACAGTGACGAAACTTCAGATGATGAGAGGGTACCAGAGGCTCGACAACATGCAAAGCGTCCCTGTGTGGCTGCAACATCTTCAGCTTCCTCCAGCAGGACAAGAGGAAAGAACAGAAGAAAGAGACAGCACAGCACTTTGTGGTAAGCAAATAATGTGACGTGCATGACTCTTGAGAAAATAAAATATATTAGGGCATCATTATTGTCTGATTGCAGTCTGCATTATTAGCTGGTTGTGTAAATGTTCAATAATGTTAGCAATATAGTGGGTATGGAGGTTTATCACTATGTGAATGGTCATTTGATTTTGAAAATCAAATGTGTATATTTCTAAATTTCTTTTCCTGTTTGTTGTTCAATAGTGATGGCAATTCAGATGATTCACCCAGCACTTCAGGGACAGGATGGTGTAGTAACATGGACAGCACAGAACCTCCTGAAATCATCTTTAGGCCTCTTCACGCTGTTGGAGAACAGCTTATCAAAACAGCTTCGTACAGTCCTCTGCAGCTGTTCCAGTTGTTCTTTTCAAGTGCGTTGCTACAGACACTGATTGCTAACACCAATGCCTCTGGATCAATGCACCAGACGGTCGACGGAAAGCCATGGAAAGAAATAACCATGAAAGACATGATGTCATACCTGGCACTCGTTATTTACATGGGAATTGTGAAACTGGCTTCATTGACGGACTACTGGAGGAAGTCTGCGCTCTACAGTCTGCCCCTGCCATGTGTAATAATGTCAGGGAGGAAGTTTACTCATGTTTCCAACTCTATCCATCTGAGTGATCCTAAAGCTGATGCAGAGAATGAGGAGAAAAAAGGATCACCAGCCTATGATCGACCCTGCAAAATCAAGCCTATGAATGATGTCATCAGGGAAGCAAGCAAGGCCTATTTCCATCCCAATCAGCAAATTTCTGTTGATAAAAGGATGGTGGCATCCAAAGCCAGATCTGGACTGAAACAGTACATGAAGAGTAAACCTACCAGGTGGGGATATAAACTATTTGTACTGGCTGATTCACTTCTTTGTATACGAGGGCAAGTCTACAGCTAATACAGTCACAGAGAATGGACTGAGTTATGATGCAGTCATGACACTGGTAAATGATAATTTACCAGTGTCATGTACTGGTACAGTGTCATGTACACCCCCCCCCCCCCCCCCCCCCCCCCCCTCCCCTCCCCTCCCCTCCCCGAAAGGGTCCACAAAGCTGCCTGAACGCTGAAGGACAATCACACCTTAACGCACACACATGCACGGACTTTGAACATTAAACTTAGAATATAAGCATGTCAATGTTTCCTATACTACTGTGTGTTTCTCAGTTTATATTCACTGCATGTATGACGTTTGTTCGAAGGAACAAACTTGCTTTGAAAGAACTAAATGCTTATAAAATGCATATCTTATGTAACTCTGTATTCCTATAATCTTCATGTGACGTGTTTGATATCTCTATAATTCTCTCAATCTAACAGAGCCGAATTCCGATAGCATAATGCAGTAATGTGCATTATTTTACACATTTCATATTCCTGGAGCCGAACGGCTCAACACAATCTCCTCAGTCCAGTGGGCATCCCCCACAGGACAAAGAAAACTTTGTCTGCTTCAGATTCGCGGACGGTCATGGGTGGTTCGCGCAAACAGAGGCGTGAACCCCTCCTCTGGCGTGAACCCCTCCATTGTGCAACTCTCACTCTCCTATCCCTTCGACGCTTCATCAGTCCCTGTTTCATTTCTTCTTGCGAGGAAAATGAACACAGCTGAACTCAACCGGCAACTGCACCTCAAAGGACATTCAAACTAACGCGCTTTGCCCGCTCTGAAAGACCACGTGAACGCATGACGCGAGGACAGAGACACACACACATGCTTTCGTTCTCAGCCCCACGAGAAAGAATCATGCAAGTATCGTAATTCCTATCGATTTAAATGCTTTAAGATCTGTTTGCCCCATTCAGGGGATTTGATCTTTGTGTCTCAAGGTTATGTTTGTGACTTTTGCCACAAGAAGATCTCTCCAGATCTTCTTACTCTCAATCTCTCTCTCCCTCAATCTCTCTCTCTCTCTCTCTCTCTCTCAATCTCTCTCTTCCCAACTCTCTCTCTCTCTTCCTCATTTTTATCTTTCTCTCTCATCCAATTTATTTAGTGTTTGTAATGGTTTTTTTTTCGTTTTGTTTGTTCGGCTGTATACACGTATATATTCTGTGTGAAATTGTAGTTCAATGTATTATTAGTCCAATTATTAAAGCCATTATATTCTTGATTGTTTTTGTCTAAAAAGCTCATATTTACAAGTCAATGAAATAATTGATCTAGCTACAAAAGCTTTATTATTGACTACTTTGAGTAGTTTAATTTTATAAACACAGGAAAATTAATGTTCACGGCCAGAAAATTGATATTTCTTGGAGTTTATAAAAAGGGGTAACTTTGTTGAGAAGTTGATAAGTTAATCTTACGGCCGTTTGCTGGACAAACCGATTGTTTGATAACTAAATTAATTCCCTTAAAGTTATCTCATATAATCGATCTGTAATGAGACCATAGATATATGAATGAGGAATTATAATTCGTTGATCATTCATATATACAATCGATCTATTTTCAATTTCGATAATTTAACTGTAACATGCAATATATTAATCATATTCATGATTATTTATTAAAATTGCCTATATATATTTTGAGCTAATTAATGCAATACCCAATGTTGCTACAATAAGGTGTTGGGAACTGGTTACAAGTTATTTGTGGACAACTTTTATACCAGTCCAACCCTCTTCAAAGATTTCCTAAGCAAAGGGATTTATGCTTGAAGTACCATCCGACCGAACAGAAAAGTCTTTCCAAAAAGAACGCTGAACAAGATGCCCAAGAAAGCACCTCATGGCACCATACGCTGGATATTGGATGACAGCGTGTTGTTTGTGGAGTGGAAGGACACAAGGGAAGTGTTGGTAGCCTCCACCTTCCACAAAGCCTTCACTGGTGACACTGTGCAAAGAAAGGTCAGAGGGATTGACGGTTCTTGGTCACTCATGGAGGTCTCCATTCCAGCCGCTGTGAAGGACTACAATAGGTTAGTATATTATATTATTATTATTTAAATTATATTACAATTGTTTGGTTTACTAAATGTACATTTTTTTACTTATTTTTCCAGGTACATGGGTGGAGTGGATCACTCTGATGCACTTATTGGATACTACAATGTCCTTTCACAAGACCAAGAAGTGGTATCGGACTTTCTTTTATCACTTTGTGGACATCGCAGTGGCGAATGCTTTCAATCTGCACCAGGATTTGGCAAAGGTTAAAAACCAGAAGCCAATGTCTCAAAAAGCATTCCGGGAGACACTGATTTTGGAACTGGCAGGACATCCCACCAAAAGCAAGGTGCCTGACCCTCCTCCTCGTACTTTTTGTGGGTGTCACAGTCCTGTGCACATCACCAATGACAGCAGGGCAGGTAGACGCAAATGTAAGGTGTGCCACCGGAATTCTCCTGTGAAGTGTCACAACTGTGATGTAGCTTTCTGCTACCTCCCTATTAAGGAACTGCTTTATGGAGTATCATGCACAGAACAACTTCCTAGTGTGACTTCATATTTAGTCCAAAGAATGATAGCAATTTTGCAATAGGGAATGTGAGAGTATATGTACCGGGTGGACGAGTGGGCTTGACAAACCGTCCTTACCTGTGGTAAAACTCTCTTCTATGTGTGCTGCGCACTTCATCTTTCACACTGCTAGTGTGAATGACAACCTCCTGTGACTTTTTAGTCCAATGCAGAATGGCTATTTTGCAATAGGGATTGTGAGTTTATGTACCGGGTGAACGAACTACCGGCTAATTGACAAACCATCAACAGAACAGCACTGCCAAACTGTGTAATACTTTGTAAATAGTACATTTGTTTATTTATTTATTTTTTAATTTAAAACTTTTTTGGGCTTTTTGAGAAATGTTTATCATTGTGTTGCTAATAACTAAGAAACTGTTGTTTCTAACTATATACAGATGTATATATACAGATGTATGTGACTTTGTTATATATATACTTTTTAGAAGCAAGTTGCCAAGTGTCACTTTAGGGTCCTTTTTGGAGCCTTTTCCAAAAATGCACATAAATGCATTTTTATAAACATTTAGGATGTAAACAATACACCAGAGAAAGTATATAAGTTGTGCTTTGTCATACTGTAATAAGAAAATATATTAAAATGATCAAACAAACTTGTTATAGCTGATGGTAAAAGTTGGTTACCAAGTGTCCCTTTGGAGTCTCCAAGTGGCCTTTTTGGGTAGGTGCCTAGACATGTGCTGAAATAAATGCTTGTAAAAAAATCATTTTTGCTTGTATGAACTTCAAATTTGAAACATACATTGTTAAGAACTATGGCTTTAGATTGCTTGTGTTTCCAGGACTGTATATATTTGCCTTAAGCAATTTTCTTTTTCATAAACATTTATTATAAAAAGAAAATGTGTCCATTGTATTTGAGCTGCTTTATCTCTCTATTAGTAATTGCTAGTGCAATTCTGAGTATTTCATAGTAAACTGTCAAGTGTTAGCTTTTAAATGATACCTTGGTTTTGTGTGTAGTCAGAAGGACTCCTTAGCAACAACCATTTTATTATGGGTATGTCATTTTGCACTCGATTGCCAAAAAGGGGGGCGACTGGTAAGGGGTAAATTGATTGTAATATTAGGCCTCGTTCACACTGCAGGGGCTTAATGCTCAATTCCGATTTTTTGAAAAAATTCGATCTTTTTGCAAGGCTGTTCACATTTCCAATTAAATGCGACCTTTTGTGATCTCCTGTGTGAACGTGACATGACCCAGAAATGACCCGCATGCGCAGAAGAGTACTCAACGGTCAACGACGTCACTTGTTGTTTGCGGAAGTAGCTAAACATGGATGTCAACAGTGGAGCTCGTTTAGCGATATTGAGGTTATTTTACCAACAGAGCCAGCACACTTACAAACTTACAATCTTCTAGTTTTAAGAAAAAAATTAAAAAGGAGGAGAGCAAGGTTTTTGGCCATGGCGTTTTGTGGAGCAGTGGTAGCAACTTCGGTACAGAGAAACGTGTGGGTGCGGAGTCGCAGCCAGGAGTGGTGGGATACTGATGTGAGTGGCTTCACAAATACAGAATTCATCAGTAACTTCCGAATGACCAGATCCACTTTCGATTATATTTGTGAGCGTCTTCGATCAACTCTGTCGCGGGAAGAGACACGTCTGCAGCGGCCCATAACAGTGCATATCAATGACGTGCGGGTCGGATACATGCGACCTGGCCGTTCAGATTGAAGTCTCATTTCAAAAGATCGGATACATATCGGATTTGGACCACATACCCAAGTGGCCTGGGTCGCATTTGAAAAGATCGGATCTGTGTCGTTCAGACTGTCATGAAAAGATCAGATACAGGTCGCATAGGGGCCAAAAAATCGGAATTGGGTCGTTTCAGCCTGCAGTGTGAACATAGGCTTAGTTCAGCCACATCAAGTTAATCCAATTAACTGACCCAAATATTCATAATTATTAATAACAAGTTATTATTGATTATTAATATTTCCAAAAGCTGAGTTCCTTACATAATGGTGGAGAATGCGGGCATCGTATAAAACATTGTATGCAAGCAGACAGTATCAATCATGTTGTCCAATAAGTTGTTTTTAACATCTCACACATCTCATACACACGCACAAGTATCTGAAATCAGCAAAACTATAGCCTGAATATGCCTTCCTACGAATGGCAGAAAGTTTCTCAAATGCCATAATGCATATTTAAATCGTACGATAAGAAACTCCTGATATTAGCGAAGAAATCCTAATTTCAGATAGAAGTCGAGCGTACGTTAAGCCTTCTCTGACGAAGAAATCTCAGATTAGCCGCGCGTATAAATGGTACCAGAACAAATTAATCTGATTATGGAAGAAGAAAACTCCATTCTCAGCATTTTCAGACTGATCTCATGAAATGGCGTTTGTATGACACGCCAATTCGTATTTCCATTTTTGGCGTGCTATCAACACGCATAATCGCTTTTCAGGGTGTTTATCAACGCCGTTGACTTACATTACTGTATATATAAATATATGACCTACTCCAACCCCGTCCCTAAACCTACCCGTCACTGGGGTTAATACCATTTATGAGTCTTCCCCTACCATCCTAGGAAAAAATATCGCTCCCCAGATGTAGATCTACATTTTGCTTCGTTTCGCTCGGACATTTAACGGCGTGTACATACACGCGGAATCACTCGGACATATAACGGCGTAGACATACATGCAAAAGATGACGGTTCGTTTCGGCGTGGACATACACGCGGATAGCTCAAAATGCGTATAGATAACACGCCACTTGACTTGAAAGTGGCGTGTATGTTTACGCAAAGTCATGATGCCATGTTGGCATTTTGACATTTTGAAGGTGATCTGAGCGATGCTCCTCAGTCTCCAATCAAGGCCTTGTTGTTCGTACTTCATCGTATTCATATCAAACCGCCGAAGCGCTCATATGAAACAATTGCGTCAAATTAGTGGTATAAAATTCTAGCCTAGCTAACTAGTAATTTGCCACTGTCTGGGAAAGAACGGTGCTGTTTGATTTGTGAAAGAGTCACTCACATGCAACGTCATGTGCCTAAGCGAGAGACTGTCAGCACAGCTCGTCCGCTACTCCGGCCGATCTGTGTTGTTGGTTGGCATTGTGTCTGGAACGCGAGCAGGCATTCCTATCTAGTTTTTCTGACAACAGCACCAATCTCACAGCCCCTCGTGTAAACAGGCGACGGTTGTAGCCAATAGCTCCCTCAATCCTAACTTACACGCATAACTTACAAGTAAAACCCTCTACCTCGAGTGATAGTTTTAGCACCGCCTAAAAACTTAGACACGTTAGAGCGTAAAGTGTAACCTTAAACCAAAGACTATAGATTTTGCGTGATTTGAACTGAGTGATTTGAACACGAGTAAGTCAAGTCAAGTCACCTTTATTTATATAGCGCTTTTTACAATACAGATTGTATCAAAGCGCTTCACACAGTGATAACATGAAAACAATATAACAAAGTTTGTTTCTTAAAGAAATTGCGTCAACGTCCACCTTAAGTAAGGCAGATCAATATTATTATTGAATATTAAATGTCCCCAACTAAGCAAGCCAAAAGCCAAGGCAACAGTGGCAAGGAACCAAAACTCCATCAGGTGACAGAATGGAGAAAAAAAACCTTGGGAGAAACCAGACTCAGTCGGGGGGCCAGTTCTCCTCTGGCCAACGAAGGAACAGTGCATGATTCGGGCAGCATTACAAGTCAGATTGGATCGGAACATTTAGAGTATTTTTTGGAAGTCCAAGTATGCACGCCGGTCTTAAGACGAGTTGTTGAGGGTCAGTGCCGTCCACCATAGAGAGTCCATATCGCCCGTGTTGAGTCGTCACTTCATAGGCTTTGTGATTGGGGCATCTGAAGTCTCCATGAGAGGCTGGATACAAACTGGAGCTGACGAACGCCATTTTCTCGGGACTCGCGTCCCGAGATAACAGCAGAAAAGCAAAGGGAAAATAATTAGCGTAGCTGCTGTTCATAATGATGATTTCCATAACACAGGCGTAAATGACAAAACATGAAGACAGTGACTCTTGCGTCCCAAAATCACCCCCCTCCGTCCCCCACTCAACTCAGCCTTGCTTACTGACCTCTACGTCCCTCCTGCTGCTGAGACCTAACCACAATCTCACAATCTCTCCGCAACCCAACCATACGCGCCAACCCGTTGACTAAGGCTGTCGAGCCCCACTGGTGCGTTAAAGCAGTTTCAGTGGCAACGGTTCCGTATGGCATACCACCTACCGCAAAACACAATATCTGCCCAACCACCCGTCATTCACGCAATATACACAGGAACGTAATGACTGCAAATACTATGCAACCTATACAGATAACCTACAGTCTCTTCAAGTTTTATAGAATTAAATGCATTTGATCTGATTCAGCAGTATTATAAAAGGTAAGCATTATGTAAATGCTTGGCTAAAGAGATGCGTCTTTAATCTAGTTTTAAACTGGGACAGCGAGTCGGAGCCTCGAACAATATCCGGAAGGCTATTCCAGAGTTTAGGAGCTAAATGTGAGAACGCCCTCCCTCCTTTAGTGGACTTAGATATCCTAGGAATGACTAGAAGCCTCGAATTTAGTGATCTTAAAGAACGCGATGGATTGTAGGGCGATAGAAGGTCCATTAAATACACAGGAGCTAAACCATTTAGGGCTTTATAGGTCAGTAATAGTACTTTGTAATTGATACGGAACTTGATAGGTAACCAGTGTAGAGATGATAAAATTGGTGTTATATGATCATATTTTCTTGACCTAGTAAGAACTCTAGCGGCTGCATTTTGCACTAACTGTAGCTTGTTTATTGAGGATGCAGGACAACCGGCTAATAAAGCATTACAGTAATCTAGTCTCGTGGTCATGAATGCATGAACTAACTTTTCTGCATCGGAAACAGATGCATGTTACGTAATTTAGCAATGTTTCTAAGATGGAAAAAGGCCGTTCTTGTAACATATGAAATATGATTTTCGAAAGACAAGTTGTGGTCTAGTATAACTCCCAGGTCTTTTACCGTAGAGGATAAAGTAACAGGACATCCTTCTATATTAAAGTTGTATTGTAAGTGGTTTTGTGGATTGTTTTTTGGACCAACAAGTAATACCTCCGTTTTATCTGGATTTAGTAGCAGGAAATTATGCGTCATCCAGCATTTTATATCTTTAAGACACTCTGTCAATTTTGATGAGTTAGTGTTTTCATCTGGCCGTGATGAAATATATAATTGAGTGTCATCAGCATAACAGTGGAAATTAATTCCATGTTTTCTTATAATATTACCAAGTGGCAGCATATATATTGAGAATAGCAGAGGGCCTAACACCGATCCTTGCGGCACTCCATAGTCTACTGACGTTATCTTCGATTTTTCCCCATTTAAACAAACAAAATGGTAACGGTCTGATAAATACGATCTGAACCAGCTTAATGCCTGTCCCTGAACACCAGTGTAGTTTTGTAGTCGATCCAAGAGTATTTTATGATCGATAGTGTCAAACGCAGCACTAAGATCGAGTAGAACTAATATTGAGATACAGCCTTGGTCAGAAGCTAATTTGTAATTTTAACTAGCGCAGTTTCTGTGCTATGATGCGGTCTGAATCCTGACTGAAATTTTTCATATATCTCATTTTCTTGCATGAAAGAGCACAATTGAGCGGACACAGTCTTTTCTAGTATTTTAGACATAAATGGAAGATTTGAAATCGGTCTGTAATTTGCTAAGTTATTTGGATCTAATTGCGGTTTCTTAATGAGAGGTTTTATTACTGCCAGCTTGAATATTTTTGGAACATGACCTAAAGATAAAGACGAGTTAATAATATTAAGAAGAGGCTCTTCCACTACAGGTAACACTTCTTTCAGAAATTTAGTTGGTATTGGATCTAATAAACATGTTGTTGGTTTAGATGCAATGATAAGTTTATTTAGCTCTTCCTGTCCTATAGTTGTAAAGCGGTGTAGTTGTTCTTGAGGGGCGATAATTGAGGCTGAATCATAAGACACCATAGAGGATTGTACATTTACAATTGTGTTTCGGATGCTTTCTATTTTCTCATTGAAGTAGTTCATAAAATCATTACAGCTATACTGTAACGGAATAATTTACTCGGGTGATGTCTGTTTATTTGTTAGTCTAGCCACGGTGTTAAATAAAAACCTTGGATTATTTTGGTTATTTTCTATTAGTTTGCGGAGATGCTCAGCCCTGGCTGCTTTTAGAGCTTTTTTATAACGTGACATACTGTGTTTCCACGCGATTCTAAAGACCTCTAAATTAGTTTGTTTCCATTTACGCTCTAGGTTACGAGTTTCTCTCTTGATAGCATGCGTAGCACTGTTGTACCATGGTGCTTTAGTTTTCTCTCTAACCTTTTTTGATCTAATTGGTGCAACAATATCTAATGTACTAGAGAAAATGGTGCTCAAACTGCTAGTCATTTCCTCTAGTTCATCTGTTTGTTTGGGTTCTCTGAGCAGCTGAGATAGATCAGGTAAGCTATTTGAGAATCTATCTATAGTGGTCGGAAGGATTGTTCTGCCTGGTCTATAACGTGGCGCAACATGACAAATTTCAGCAGTGCGTATTATACAAGTTACCATGTGATGATCGGTGAGATCGTCACTTTGCGGTATAATATCTATATCGGTTAGATTGGTTCCATATGATATAATTAAATCTAGTGTATGATTTAGACGATGAGTGGGACCACTGACATTCTGCTTGACCCCAAAGGAGTTTAATAAATCTGTAAACGCAGTCCCTAACGCATCGTTTGTGTTATCTACGTGTATGTTAAAATCTCCAACAATTATTGCTTTATCGGCATTGACCAATAGATCTGAGAGAAAGTCTGCAAACTCTTTTAGGAAATCAGCATATGGTCCTGGAGGTCTATATACAGTAGCCAAGGCTAGAGATAATAGGGATTTATTTTTTACATCTAAGAGCGTAACGTTTAGCACAAGTACTTCAAACGAGTTAAACCTGTGACCTGTTTTCTGAGTAACATTAATAATATCTCTATAGATTGTTGCAACACCGCCGCCACGACCGATCAGACGGGGCTCATGTTTATAACAGTATCCTGGCGGGGTAGACTCATTTAGACCGAAATACTCGTTTGGTTTAAGCCAGGTTTCAGTAAGGCAAAGTACATCGAAGCTATTATCTGTGACCATTTCATTTACAATAACCGCCTTAGGTGTGAGCGATCTAATGTTTAGAAGACCTAGTTTTAGAAATTGTTTTTGTTCACTGATATTTAGATTTTCAGGTTTAATTACAATAAGATTTTTCCTAGATCCTACAGTGGATTTATTATTTGGCCTCACTAAACGAGGAATAGACACAGTTTCTATATAATGTTCTACACTACTTATATCAATTAAATTGGCACAGCAAAGACTGTGATTTGGAATTTGATTTTCTAGTCATACGGTGTGTAACGTCTTGGAGATGTTGTCCGACAGAACAGCCGCTCCGATTCTGCTGGGGTGCAGGCCATCAGCACGGTAGAGCCTAGGTCGCTCCCAGAACAGATTCCAATTATTTACAAAGAGCAGTTTTTGTTCATTACACAATGACATTAACCATTCATTTAGTGCAAATAATCTACTGAACCTTTCCTGTCCTTGTCGGTACGTGGGAAGCGGTCCAGACACGATGATCGTTGCCTCAGGCGCTGTGCTGCGTACCGTCTCGATCAGGCTCCTGTAGTCCTTCTTCAGAACCTCCGTCTGCCGCAGCCTGATATCGTTTGTTCCAGCGTGAAGCACCACAGCTCCGACGCGCTCTTCACTGTTCAGGATCTCGGGAACCTGCGCGGCGACATCAAGAACACGAGCACCAGGAAGGCAGTGAGTGCGCACCTTACCCTTACCTTAGGTAGCACGGACATGACGGACCATGGAAGTGCCGATGATCACGGCGTCGTCGCGTTCCGACTCGTGAAGAGGGGAGAAGCGGTTCCGGGTGGAGATCTCGAAGACCGGGAGGGGCGGAGAGGTTCTTGCTCTGGTCCTGGCTCGTGTCTTCCGCTGTGGGATCACCCAGGGTCCATGGTGTTGGGTTGGTGCCGGAGTGAATGATGCCAGAGATGATCGCGTCCTCCTGGGCAGAGAAACGCACGGAGTGGACGAAGTCGGAGTCAAAAAGTTACTAACCACTGACTTGTGTGCATCGGCGCGTGACGTTTCAAGAGCTGATCGCCGATCCCGCAGCTCGGCTTGCCTCTCTAGCAGACCACGGATCTGTTTCTCCACCGATTCAAGCTCCAATCGTACCGAAATCAGTTCGAATGTGTCCTCACCTGCACTCAGAGGTAACGTTAGACACACATCTGATATGTTCGCCATAACAGATGAACAGTAGATTAGTAGTGATACTACCAATATCACTAGTAATTTAGGACTGAAATGCCGGATATAACCTGTATCCTTTCAGTGAAACGGGTGTAAAATCAGACGGTCAATAGGCGCGAGGCCACGCGTGAAATGCTAGCGGACTAAAGGCTAGTAGCCGAGATTCGCAAAGTTGGGTCTAAGTAGCGATATCAAAGCAATCCGATTGTTTTTTATAAGGAATAGTATCGAGGATAAGTTCCCATGATATAAAAATAGAAAGTGCTTGTTTATAAATGAGTGGTAAAGAAGAAAATCAAGGATTAATGAATTGATTCGACGGAGCTTTCAAACACAAACACCGACTGCTCGCGCATGCGCATCAACCATAAGATGTACAATACCGGAGTAATGAGAGTCAAAGCTCTTCGAGGCTTTGAATCAAAGGAGTCAACTGCGTCACAAATGATTCTTTGTTTGAAGCGCCCTCGCTGGCGACCCCTGCTGCTCAAAACAGTGTAAATGTAGCGGAAACTCAAATCAACGGAACACCTTTTACAAACCAATCGCAAAGGTTTTATCAAAATGTGTAATCAGGTAATGGCAATCCGCGAGCTACCTAATATCGTTTAATATGAGGTGTCTTTCAAGGCACAATATCTTAGTAAAATGTAGGGCTCGTTTTATGAAAGCTTGACTTGAAAGTCAATCAGACCCTTTATCAAATGCGTCATTAAATGTGTACGAATCTATAAAGTGATACAAGATCACATAGAGACCAGATACACACTGGTTCACGAACCGTTGAAATTTAAAACAATTTCGAAACAGCTATGACGCGTAACAAAGCCCAGTTTAATAAAATCACGTGACCTTAGCAGTGATACACACTCCGAATGATTTGAGACGAATGATTCACCCTGGTATCAGAGCTTCACGAAGCACGGGTTAAACCACTCTCTTCGCTCTCTCTTTCTCTCTCGACCCCTTCCTCTTGGTTTCACTTTCAGATTGAAATCCAGATACTTTGGTTTTCATTTGTGTTTCTTTTATTTCTACCTAAACCTACCCCTATCGTTTTCTGTGTCTTCACACCTGTTGAGCCTGAATATTCCTATTCGGTTAAGTTGAATTTAATTAAATTTTGGGATTTAAAACCACATTAACTCCACCATCCCGTATCCGGGATATAAAAACGTTGTTTTGAGGTTAGTACGTTCTTTTTAAGGACTTCTATATTTAGCATTACCGAATTCTTGGTATCATTTGAAAGCTTAGAATCTATACTTTACAAAGAATACCATCACTTTCAGTTTTATGATACATATCAAATGAAATATTAGCTTAAATATGCATTGGTCCCAGGCAAATATTTCCGCTTTATGATTGCGAATAAATCTTTCTACAAATATTTATTTTTTATATATTTCACAAAACAGTCAAATCATATATTACAATAAAGCTCTCATTCTAAGGAATGTGTGGATATAGGTTATTACATTGTGAGACAATCATAGATCGAAATATCTTCAAAATAATCGCGGAGAGAAATAATATCAAACCGAAATGATAGATGAAAGTATCACATTCATGCTCCGATGTCGGCTTCAGTGAGCCGCAAACAGCCACATAATCTATATCACCTTTTAGCTTAGGATGTTATCTTTCAAATGAGACCATTTTCACGTTTCTGTGAGCTTTCGTTGTTAAGAAAAAGCTTTTCGAATGAACTGAGAGGAGACGCGCTCTGAGCGCTCTCTCAGCGCGCGAGACCCCGAATCTGCAAATCATCTACACAGAGCGTCTATCCTTATTTTTGCTACTGAGACAGGCATTCTAGTTAGTATATAGATCTAAAAGGAACTAAGCTCGGGTCATATATCACGCGGACCGGTTTTCCGACGGACGCGCAGCTGCTCCGTGGATCACTTCCAGGTCACTACTCTTTGTTGACAAAGTGAAATATCTGCGAGTTCGCGTGTGTTATTATAGTTTATATGAACTGTTTTGATTTCTATAATTGCATCTAGAAAGATAAAAGCATCAATGGCATTGATAAAAGCGATCTTTGGATGTGTAACTGGTTTGTAAATTGACCATTTGGAGAAGTTTGGACTTTGGAGAGGGCGCATTCTCAAGACTGCGTTTGGGTAAGTGTACACCCAGGTTTTCAGCATTTACGTTTACATTTTTACATTACATGTTTACTAACATAAAGTTATGGTTAATTTGAAATGTGAAAGCACAGCAACCAATCTGATAAACTATTATTTGAAAATAAATGTCAAATGTATTGGAAATGGAAATTGTGATTGCGCAATCGTTTCCAAGTTTGCATAAGTTGAATAAAATTGTCATTTCAGTAAATCTACATTTTGATATTGTGAAATGGATATTATTACAGTGCAGAAACTATGTATAAACAGTGATTTCTTTGTTTTAGGTTCTATTGGAGATTGAAGATGTGGCACTGTTGGCACAGTGTTGGCACAGCTGGCATCACATCTCCAGGAGGCTGGCCGGTGATGTTGAGGTGATGCACAACAGAAGTGTCAAAACTGATGCCCATATAATGAATGATATAAATCTGGAGGATGAGGACCCTGTTCTAGATTGTAATAGACCACAGATTTTAGGCAAATAATA